>NC_051155.1:111735358-111832296 GCF_013339745.2 Dermacentor silvarum
ACGCGAGCTAACTCGAAATATCGAACGCATGCGACAACCGCGAGCCGAGGAGCCGTCGTGGCGGGCAGAGCAGGTATACGACGCTGAGAACGAGGTCACTAACGACGCTTACAAGGGCGCACGTGCTTGGGTGAGACGTAGACAATGACGTAACTGACGGCGCAGCCAATGGAGACGTTTATCAAAACATGGGATGAATGGTTTTTCGTTTCGTCTAGCCATATACAGCTTTCGCTGTAAGAGCAAATGTACGGACAGAGCACATAGAGACAGAACCAACAAATATTCTCGTGGTCGTGTTAAGCAATGTGCATTCTGCCCGAATCCCAAAGTAAGCAGCCACCTCGTTTCGCAGAGATTGAACCTCAGAGCGACAGGCAAACAGAGACATGAAATACCACGTCCCGCTCTTAATGGCAGCCTACTGCAATAGGTGCACGCAAGCATTGCACTGGCATTTTTTGCACATTACGTATGGCTGCGTATTTCTACGTTTTACCGATCGCTATGTTAACTTTGTTATTACCATATGTGGGCTGATCCATTAGCCTTGCTTGCCTCTAGACACATTCCAGTGTACATTTACACAACGCCTGTGTGTCAATCCATGTTGCAGCGCCAATATGGGGTATGCGTCCCTGTTTCTTCTATTTTCTTCGCGGAATGCATCCTTGTACTGAAAATAGATTTTTTTGGTTTATTTTCGCCTACATTGTAAACGCACTACTAAACACCGGGGCCGCACGTTTCAGCTTCGCTGGTAAACCATCTTTACGGAGTGCTTGGGCGGTGTTTCTTTTTATTTTTAGAGTGGCAGGATATCCTGGTTGGTTTACAAATCGAAGAACACCCGCTTCACGTCATTTTACAGCAGAGCTGTACCTCGCTATAATGATCATTCCTTCGTCCGCAGCTTCACCGAGTTTGGGGAGAGAGAGCTGAGAGAGAGTGAAGGCAGAGCATAAATATGGCATCGCACAGCGTAGCGGATGCTGCAGAAGATAGCGCCAACCTTTCCCTTTCCCTCAAGAACCACTTATCATCATCGGCGATGCGAGGTGGAGAGGAGAAGTGAGGCCGGTGGTAGTGGGACGTGTAGAACGCATTGCTGTACGGAACAGCGTTCCAAGGCACGGCGTTCCTGGGACTAGTTCCCTTTGGAAGGAACGGATGAACGCCACCGTTCCATTTAGGGTCGGTGGAACTGTAATGGTAACGCGTTACGTTTATGAAGGAACGGCAGAGGGAACGGCGTTCCTTCTGTAAACGTTCCACGGCATTGAACAGACACACGCACGTACACAGCACACCATGCAATGCGGATGGGCGACCACGTGAGGCGCAAGGAACACTACCCCTTACCTGTCACGTGACTGGGACATTTTTTTTGTGAGTTCTTCGTTGTATTTTTATTACTAGGCTTCAAGATTCTCACGTGACGCTCCCTCCTGTAGTTTATTTCCTCCATGCCGGCCTGCCGCAAAGGAACCATGACGCCAGGATTGCAGCGCCACTCGAGGGACTCCACCGCGGATGGAAAGTTTCCAGACCTCACGTCTTCACGGGCACCAAACATTTCCAGCCGAGGCACAGGATGAGCTTTTGCGGTACTTGCTGCTGCCAGTTGACTACCCGCTGTCGCAGATGAAGAACTTCGAGGGATCGAACCAACTTTTCCTCATGTACAGCACGGCAGTACCCTCAATCGTTTCGGTGGAACGGCTCTTCAACATTACCACTGAAGTGCTCACGAAAAAATCACCAGCCCTTCCCCTGTCGAGAAAATGGGGGTAAGCGAAGCTTGTGGCGAGACCACGCTGTCGCAGGCGTTCTGCTTCGTTTGGCCGAAACTCAGGGTCGGCGGCTCTTCGCTGACGTTTGGCCTCAACATGGCGCTTCCGCAACTCGGGGTCCGCCGCTCTTCGCTGACGTTTCGCCTGGGCTTCGGAAGCTATCTCGCTAAAATCGGCGCGTTGATGACGAGCCATTTCCCGAGCCAGTTCGCGGCGCCGTCGCTTAAACGCATCCTGTTCCTCGGCGAAACGCACCCCGCACAGCTTTCATATATAGTAATGTTGTTGCCGTCCTTTGGAGATACTCGATTATTTTTTAGATTTCGCCTAATTAGTTCATTAGTCGTATTTATTGATCAACTTCTCAATTATTATAATTAGATTAAAAGTGTCAATGAGAAAATTGTAGAGCAACATCAAAGACCTCCGATACAGCTTTGTAGTGCTCAATACGCGCTACGTAGAAGTGTTTTTCCGAGCATGAAAGAAGCTCACGAATACACGCAAAGTGCCTCGAGAGGCCAGTCGCGCGGCAATATTGCTGTATTCGCGGGTTTCGTTCACGCTCGGAAAACACTTTTATGTATCACGTATTGAGCAACAGAAAGTTATATTGCGAGTTTTCCACGCTGCTGTACAATTCTCTTGTTCATACTTTTTATCCAATTATAGCATTAAAAGAGTTGATTAATCAATTATGAAAATAATTATGTAATTAGGCGGAATAAAAAAATAATCTGATTATCTCCAAGCGACGGCAGACAACATTACCTTGGTTCTGTCCAGATACGTGACATTTACATATTTTCCAATCTTGGTGCATGATAGTAAACCACCCACTATATATCTTTTACATGCAGCAAATTTTGCACAAACTACTGCGGCACACGGGAGGTTCTCTCTTCCGCAGCGGCTTTCGAGGTTTATTTGACCGTGTGAGCTAGGTTCTTTGGACAGTTTGGAAATAAGGTGGGAATCCTTTTATCGAGCGCTCCGCGTAATATTGCCACGTGTCTAGCGCGGCGATGACGACGGCATAAGACCCATCGGCACTTATGAAAAACATAGCAAGAAGAAGAAGAAGCAGTGACTAGCGCGGCTATTTTAAAACCGTCCGTTCTTGTTACTGCCTCTGCCGACAAGTGCGTTTCGTTTGTCCCTCGAGCTTTCGACGTCGTGACAATATGCCATCGATATCGTATCCTCTGAAAAATGGCTGGTGCAGACATGGTCGGTAGGCGTTAGAGTTCGGTCTGCCCTCAGATTTGCACGGCGCCACTGCTCTAGACGACCGCTGTCGGACGGCGCTTTGAATAAAGGCACACGCTCCGCACAAGTCAGGGATCCAGAATTGCAGTTCGGAACGAAGCACTTTCTAGCCATTTCAAACGCCCCTCAGAAGGCCGCTGCCACCTTCGTCGAGGGCCCGTGGCGACAATACGCAAGCACAAGCTCATGAAACGAACGCGAACAAAAATCGTGCCTTCAAAACAGCGCAACCGCACATGCAAGCAGGAAGACGAAGCAGCGGCAGCACGCGCCTTGCCGCCGATGCTGGGACCGCATATCGCAGCGCCCTCTACGACGGCGCCGAACCAGCTGCACCCAAGCCGAACATAATCTGGACGCGAGCGAGCGGCGCTTTCGCGCGCGTTGGGGGGAGAGTGTCAGCACCTCTCCTTATTCTTACACCGTGGTCACAACGCAGCGCGCTTCTTTCGAACATCGATAACTCCTTTTTGTTTGTGCATTGAGGCGAGCGCACTGACATTTGATTGCATATTTCTGGTTTCAAGCAAATTTTATTGTATTTTCTATTGAGAGCATGCTTCTTTGTGTTATCAGCTAATACTAATAACCTCGACCCTCCTCCATGAGTGTAGGGTAAGAAACCATGTGCGCCGCCTGCTACTGCGGCACCTGCTGCTTACGGCGCGGACGCATGGGCGCCGTATCTTGAAAGCGATCTGTGAAGTGGAAAAAGCGAGCGCCCTCGCGGGCATCGTCTCCAAGGCGATCTGGGATGTGGACAAACTACGCGGAGCGCCGGTAGCTTCGTATACACTGTACTTTCTACGTTTAGTTCGCTTTGAAGCGAGAGACATCATCATCATCAGCCTATATTTAAGTCCACTGCAGGACGAAGGCCTCTCCCTGTGATCTCCAACTACCCCTGTCTTGCGCTAGCGTATTCCAAATTGCGCCTGCAAATTTCCTAACTTCATCGTCCCACCTGGTTTTCTGCCGTCCTCGAATGCGCTTCACTTCTCTTTGTATCCATTCTGTAACCCTAATGGTCCACCGGTTATCCATCCTACGCATTTGTCGGAGTCATGAGGGAGGTAGCGGCCGAACACTGCACCAGGGAGGCCAATTCCTGTTCTGGTGAGGGAGTGACTTTGATGAAGCTTAGTGGGCCTCCCTAGTTTGGTTGCACCTGAACTAGTATAGCCCCACTAGCTCTCGGCAAAATGTTTTTTTTTTACCGGTGTCAGGCACCACTCCATGCCTGCAAATGTAGTGGACTGGAGTAGGATTCAAACTTACGACCTTCAGATTTGAAGTCGGGTGTTCTACCTCTGCTCCACGCCAGAAGCGAGAGACATAACGAAGGTCAATTTGCTCACTGCTGCTGCCGCACTTCCTCTTTCCAGCGTTTTGACAGCAAGTTCCCGCGGTCATCCAGTGAGATGTGTTCATTGTTACCTGTGCACGCGCGACACCGTGCTTGTTAATTTACTTAGTAAGCGAATGTTTGCAAGTTCAAACAGCCCATAAAACTACTATCCTTACTTCGTTTAGCTGTCTACTTATGTGCTGTCACAATCGGTACTTCGCCTTTCGGACGAGACGGCGAGTTTGTCTTTAATGGCTGACCTTATAGAAATAGCAACGGCAGATACGAAAGGAGTGCGTATGATGGGTAATAATAACAAATGCTTTGAGCCTGAATCATTCGAGGCGCTCAAAAAAGACCGGTACTTGCTACAACAGGTAATTTTACAATTTACATGGAAACAATCGGCTACGCACTGCTTTTAGAAACGCTCATCTCGATTTTTTAAGTGGGTATCACTGAAAACATTTAGAGCCACGTATACTCCTATGGCCCCAACAGGGACTGCTATGGCCCCCAAAATTCTATCTTATATATACAAACACGACTATAATTCAATATGCAAATATTGGGATACAGATCCAGCCGATCCGCATTATATTCTATGGGGTTGCAGGAATAATCCTTCCCCAAGAAATCTCCTGAGGCAGACTCCCTCACAGGAGGCGTGGGGCTCCATACTCATCATCACCAGCCTATATTCATCTCCACTGCAGGACGAAGGGTTCTCCCTGCGATCTCCAATTACCCCTGTCTCTATCTGGTTCCAACTTGCACTTGCAAATTTCCTAACTTTACCACCCCACCTAGTTTTCTGTCGTCCTCGGCTGCACTTCCCTTCTCTTGTGCAACTCTAAAGGTCCACCGGTTATACAACGTGCGCATTACATGGTTTGCCCAGCTCCATTTTATTGCGATAGCAATTATATGGACACTACAACCGAATTTCTGCCGTCGTCGTCGCCGTCGCCGTCGCCGTGAGGTTCCCTATAGATAAAATTTTCGCCGCGCGCTGTATATATGCGTGAGCGGAAGCGCTGTATATATATATGAGCGGAAGCGTGCGGGGACGCGCGCTCACGGAGAGCGAACGCACTCAATATCCCGCGCGCAAGCAAGGAAGCAGGAAGCCAGCGCCGGAAAGAGCGAGGGGGGGGGGGCGCACTTCTACTCCGCCAACAACCGCGCTCGTCGCTCGTCCGCCCCGTCTCTTATCTCCACACGGCTCTGACCTTTATGCGCCGTGCATTCACCGCTCAGTTTCCGTTGAATCGATAGACCGCACGTACCATCCGCCGCTGCGGCGTATGCTTGCTGCCAGCGTTTTGACAGTCGTTGTCTGCAGTCATTCAGTGTGATCTATTCGTGTTTGTTTGTGCGCGCTCACACTACGCTTGTTCATTCAGTTAGTAATAGTCGGGTCACATTTTCCAACGCACGCTACACATGCAATGCTGCCCGGATCGGCAGTGCAGCGCTACAGGTGTGTCCCTTCGCACGCGCTGCCCACGGGAAGCGCTTCTCATCAACACCACCATTTCACACGCGCCTTCTCGAGGTCATCGAGTCTCTCTTCATGTCGGTCTACTTACGCCGCAACACACCTGCTTACTTAATCAGCTCATGTTTACTACAATTCATATTGCTACCAAAGCCGCTCACCTTACTTCGTATGACATTGCTGTGTTACTATCGCATTCATTGCTTCGCCCTTAGGGCGAAACTGTGACATTTTTTTTTCTTATTGTCGTTCAGAATATCGGCTATCTCCGTTTGCTCTCTGATCTACACCGCTCTCTTCCTAACTTATGTGTAATAACGTTAGGCCTAACATGTTTCTTTTCATCGCTCTGTGTGGTCCTTAACTTGTTCTCGAGCTTCTTTGTTAACCTCCACGTTTCTGCCGCGTATGTTAGCGCCGGTAGAATGCAATTATTGTACACTTTTTTTCAACGACAGTGGTAAGCTCACAGTTAGGATTTGGTTATGCCTGCCGCATGCACTCGAACCCAAGTATGGGACTCCATACTAAAATCTACTAACCCTCAACCCCAAGCTGGGCTGGCGGACTGGGTGGTGAAGGTCGCGGCCAGCTGGACACCACCCCAGCCCCCTCTATCTGATCTCGGGTCCAACCTTCCCCTCCCCTTGTCTTCAATAAAATTTATTTCCTATTCCTAGATCGGCGTTCCAAAAAGCAGTGCGTAGCAGATCGTTTCCGTGTAAATTCTTAGCGCAGGGCGCACCTATGAAACGGTAAATGCAAAACACAACCGAAATAACAAAAGGCTTCTTCGCGTCACGCACTGCATTTTCTGCTTTGCAAGATTCCACCATGTAGAGCCTGCGTGTCACCCATGACAATGGCTTACTCCGCCCAGGAAAAAGAAATGACTTTCCTCAGCGAAAACGTTTTTTTCTACCAACGCCTTACCGTCAATGATAAAGCGCGGCCACCAATTGTCTGCGGGGATGTTTCTGCGTTTCATTGCCAAACATAAAAAAACACGTATCAAAACTGCCTTGATCGCTGCCTCCGGAATCCATGAGTTTTTTTTTTAATTTTTCCTTCTCGAATGTTGCAAAGTCGCCCCTAAAAGTTTGGCCACCGAAGTGAATAAGAGCCCCGAGCTTTATTCGGCAGAGCCATTTGCTACTGCCCGACATTTCCATTTTGATAATGTTTTCACGGTGCACTTTCCTTTCAGCGAATGATCGAATGATCACAAAGAAACGTCGCGCTTCCGTTGTACTTATGGAGGAAAAACCGCAAACATGTCAAGGGAAGAAACAGTTCATTTGTTGCGTTCGTGGGATTCTGCCAACACGTTTCTTTTTTCCAATCCAGTCACAAAGACACCTCTCCGACACAGACACCTTTATTTCTTCCAGACCCAAAAAATTCTGCCACGTCTGGTACGTTGCTAAACGGAAACTCGCCGACCGATGGCGACCAAACAATGCGAGCCGGCACGGATAGAATACAACATGAGTGTTTTGCATTATGGGCAAATTTGCGTTTTTTTGCAATGATCACTGTTTCCCGCTACTTTCACTTCTGTCACTAACCCCAGACACTCGGGCTTCCGCACATGACAGAAAGGGTTTTTTTCTCTTAGGCTCTTAATATAAGTCCCCGCCACCGTCTCTCAAGCATATCTGTACCGCATAACTTGTGTGTTTTTCGACAAACTTGAACGCGCTGGCAATAGTTGGTGAAGGGACAAGTGTACGGGACTTCTGAGCGTGCAATGGTGTTAGTATGGAGCACATGTCTGATATTCCCCCGCGGACACGGTTTGTTCGCCACTTAAGCCACAGGCTTCAAACAGGCGTGCTGGGTAACCTGCATGCTTGCTTAACGATAGTGACGTTTATAAAATGAAACCGGCTACTGTGCCGGATTGGCGGAAAATTTCTAGCACGAGAATACCAATTCTGAAAAGTGGACGTGGTTCGTACCGGTTCCTACAGAAAATGCAATGGCAACTAAGTGCATGTGGTGCTTCTCTGCACTCTTATTGGTCTGATCTTATGCCTTTTCCAATGTCGGCTGCACTCATTCTCGGCTACTAATGACAAGTGGGTTCTTCGCCCACCGAAAAAAAACGTTCCCAGATAATAAGCAATTGTTTTGATTTATACATATATATATACACATCGATGGAATTCAAAGTGACAAAAAGATCGCAGTAGCAAATTGCCTTCATACAGCGTTCGGGAGATTACCGCATGCAATGACGCTGAGAATTCTTGCGTCACGGCTACAGCGCGGGAGTGACCTCGGTGCGAGAAATAAAGGCTGCTCTAATGCACAACAACAAAAATACTCAATATAAGAATAAATCGTTAGAGAAACCATCCGAGAAGGTAGTCGAACTAAGTAAATACCTGAACAGAAATTCATTGGGCACAAAAGTAAAATTTCAAAAGTATACAGCTCACATCGATAACGGTGTTTGATGACAGTGAAAAAATTATCAGCGACATGTTTTGGTAGACGGCACGACGGCGCCAATATGGCGACAAACATTCAATACAACAACAGCAACAGCAGCAGCAAGAATCTCGCATGGCTTGAAGATCTGGTTTTTCTAATATACAGCGCTTTGGGGACGAGCCAATGACGGTAAGTTGTAGCACATCAACACATAGATCGACACACAATGATGTCAAAATATTATTACTAACATAAAGATATATTTCAACGTAGTCAAAAGAAGTCTATTTGAGTGACAACTTGGACTAATAAGACGCTGCAACGTGGCGTTGTAAGGAGAAAGAAATTGAGAACATATAGAAGCTTAGGGTAAGGGAAGACGGGAGATTGGCGAACCTCTCTGTTTTGTTGGCGTGGGAGAAAGCAACAAAAAAGAAATTTAAAAGCACCCGTAATCGTTTACTTGACGAACTCTTGAGTGTTGCCAAACCACTTCCTCACAGGGATTCACTTCGTAGAGCGACAGCCCGGAAAATGGCTAGCAGCGATCTCACATAGATGGGCCACATTAGCGACGACCAGCAGACCGTGAAATTGTCATCGTTGTGACGGGCAATCTCGACGTCGCCACTGCACAAGGTATGTACTATTATAAGGCTGAACTTTTACTTCAGCTTAAAATTACGATGACTTCAGGAAGCGCGATGCTCTAAAGAACTTTATTAGACCCTCGACAAGAACTGCTTCTAAAGAACATCGGCTGCGCCTGATGAGAATGCCTCTTTCTCACTTAGACCAATTTTTTTGTCGCCACAGCGTTGACTGATTTCTTAGACCTATTTTACGAGTTTCTTTCGTGTTTGAAGACCATTTAATGTCATTGTGCTCCGTAGGTTGGACCACTGTTTATTCAAGTACGCACTGTGCTTTGATTCAGCCTTTCAATTGAAGGCACTATTATATTTCCACCATTTGGGTCATGGCATGTTATGAGGCATTCACGCAACAGCAATCACAGAATACCTCAACAACTGTCAAACAAGCTCATATATACCTCCTGTCATGGTTACCAGAACAGAATGTCGTTGGCACCAGGAATCACGAACTAATTATTTAGGCAGTTTTCTGGAACAACGGCTACCTGTTGCTTTTTTTCCTGGCGTAAAGAACGCCCATATAGGTATCCGTGACCCTTTCATGAAGCAAGTGCCAGGCTATTATGTTTATCCCTCCATTTAATTTTGCCGACACTCAATTATGTGTTATGGGGTAATTTTTGCATTTGTAAGGAATGTAATCGGCATATCATTCATAAGTGGAAACAGCTGACCAGAAAGACAACAGAATTTAGTGTGATATATTAATACGCATAAGGATAGTGCACTTCTGCCAGCTGTATGAAGGACACCTTTTCTCTTACAGTAGCTTTTACTTAAATCTCCACCTTTAACAGGAAAATTGACAACAAGCCTGTTCCTCTTTGCTTCATGCACATAAAAGTGCAGCTGTGCATTCTATAAAAAAATGAAACAACAAAAATTATGTGGCACGACATGTCGGCCATAATTAAGCAGTAGCGACTGTTGCCGCCTTGGCACTATTCTAAAGATTATATCCGGCAGTAAGGTTGAAGGTCATTTTATTCTATAATACTCGCACAATTATGGAGACGTGAAACAAAGTAGGACATGTACATTGAGAGCAGACTTTCACGGTTTACCTCTTCCGCAGTACTTCACCACCACCATCATCCGCTATTCACCCTGAATGCGCAAACCGAAACCGCACTTTTATTGTAATTTATACAGATAGAGTTTCCTTATGTGTTTCCTTTTCAAGTTAAAAAGCTTTCTTTACATCATTCGCCAGCTTTCGTCATCAGTGGTTGGTGGCCGGACTTTCACCGCTGATAAAAAAGGGCGCTAGCTTTCGCACAACCGAGCAGCAAGGTACGTTTGTCACCAACAATAAGCATATTAGATTAAAATAAACTTTCCCTGCCAACGCATAGTGCTCAAGTGTTTATGACTTTTAAATGTGTCATTTGCATCAGTAAAAGGGATATTTTGTCAAAGTTCATTAAATATTTGTTGCTCTTACAGAAGTTGCAGCTATTGGAAAGTGAGAAAACAAAACAATGCAATATACATCAGTAACAACTGTTCAAGGACACGAAAGTGCCGAGCGATATAATGAGATTATGAGAACTGGTGGACGATCCGCACATTGCCTGATTTTATACTGTGGCCCTTCGATGTCTGCTTCAAAGGACACTACCAATGGTTTCTTTGGTGATGACTTCACATTGTGAATTCTGGAAAGTGCAGGATACCATGTGATTTCGTGCTACTGCAGCTGCCAAAGCGAACAAAATACTTGTTTCACTGCACCGAAAATGAGAAGTAGCATCCGCGATATAGTTGTTTAAATAGTGAAATTTCAGAATCTAAACAAAGACTATTATTTCAGAAAAAGAACCATCAATTATTGAATCAAATAACGCACATTTTCTCATTTCCGTAGCGAGATAAAATATGAAGTTTGCGTGGAGTCTATTTGGTGTTCACGCATGTTATGGAGATCACAGACGCCCAGGAATCCGAGGAGCTTGTAGCTGATAAACAACTCGTTTCACTTATCCGGGCCACCGTGATAGTGAGAGCAATTGAATAAGGAAACAGCATGTTACTAAACGATTGTACATACAATGTTGTGTTCGCTGATGGATTGAAGTGCGATGCTACAGCGTTACACATCGTTTTAAAAGGATGCAAATTTGCTGAGACTGACCAAATAAAAAATTGCCCGCCAATCCACCCTGTGAAGGTGGTTAGAAAGCGAAGCTTTTTACGCCACCCTCACGGTGACTGCGGCGGACTTCATATTTCACACACAACAACGTAACTTTAGCCACGGCCTTTATTATTATTTACTTCACAACAATGTTCACTACTGCTTTATGATCGGTGTGATATACACTCAAATTTTCAGTTTTCACTGTAGTTACATTCTTTGCCAAGGTTAAATCAATGCACGTTCCGCGAATGCACGTTCTGTCGTCTTTACTTTCCGTGGTCTACCCATAGTGGGGTAGTCTAGAAAATGAACCGAAGCAGTTACTAGGCTGGAAGGGTTTCGAATGACGTCAACCCTCTTTCAAGCAGCTGCATAAGCTTTGCAAAAGCTGCAATCTAATCTTACGGACCGCGCCGAGCCTGTTTCCGTTGTTTGCCCGCAGCCCTTATCATCCATCATGTTGGCTCATCACTTTGAAGCTTGTTTTTGTGGTTTTTCTTGCGAAAACGAGTGCTTAGTTGTACGCTGAATGCCTGAATTCAAGTAAGCTGTACTGCTATACCTGCAATTGTTAGCGGTTCGTCGGGATCGTTTTTTGCTTACAACGACGGACACGACAGAACCCTTGACTGGTAGAGGTACAAAGCTTCGCTTTAATACATTGGAACAAATACGTATGCAGGCGGCCTAAAAACGAGCGATTCTTATTGAATTACTTAAAATTGTTTAGCAGAAGTTCTCTGACCCTGCATTCGCTCAAAAAAGGGTACCATTGCACAACATTTGCATCAATTATGCAGAGAACCATACAGGAAAACCTACGCATCTATGGTTCTTCTCGTTCCTCGAAAGGATCGTTCTCGCAGAATTATTGTTACATTGCTATGGTGACTGCGTTCTTTTTTGAGTTGTTAATAAATTCTGTCTGCACATGACTAAGTTTCTAAAGAGAATAGTGAAAAAAAGTACGGCTTTTCTCTGCTGTCCCATCCACGTGAAACTATGACGCGACAGCAGAGTCTTCAAATGGTTTGGCAAAAAAAGCGCAGAACATATAAAAAAACAGTGTGCCACCTTTTCCTTAGACGTTGCGGTTTATTCGCTAGAACTGCCTTACAAATGTGACCTAACGCATTTTTCTCTGCACCTTATGAGGCAGATTAGCACCCAGCGTTCAGTCAGTCTACTGAAATCAACGTCTTCTTTGCAGAGCCTGCCTGGGCGAAACGAAAAAAAAAAACTTAGTATAGTAACATGGTTCGCAAAGGAGTATCAGACGGCACTGTCATTGACAGCTTCGTAAGAGATGACGAGGCGAGTTTATAAAACAGTAGTGACAGCTCTATCAATTGACCCCAGAGGCAGAAACAGTTTACGAAGTCGTCTTTAAATTGTGCACTTTTGGTGTGGGACACAAACATATACCCTCTAGTGCACGTGCAGCATGCGTGGGTAAGCTATATTGTGCCATGTATTTTAGCATGATTGCAGAGATTACAATGATAGTGTGTGTGGACTTGTTTCGCTCCAATAACTAGACAAAAAAATTGTGCATTGGCTAGGAAACATACCCCATACTGGCTCATGCGAAAATCCTAATTATGGCGAAGCCCCGTAAGCACTAGAAACCTTCAAAAGCGATTAAAATTTCTTCTCCGAGTTTTGATGTTTTCAGGGTTGTCTTTAAAAAATCATTTCAGGCAAAATATACCGTCAGGAAAAGCTCGACATCGTTGCCTCGACAGGGAAGAAGAGGCTTTGGGTCACTACCGACAACAAAATTGCTGACCGCCGTCGGCACCGTTATGTGGACATGTATGTTTTATGCCTCCCATAGTCGGCTCAATATTTCCTCTGCCCGTGCCTCCTGGCTTAGGTCCTGTTATTTTGCTTTCGAATAAGCAGAATCCTGGTCGAGTGGCTTATTATATCGCTCCAGCGAACCATCGCATCATGGCTGCGCTGAAAGAGGAGCTTAAAAACTTGATCCGATTCAATCAAACGAACTGGTAAACCTTTGAGGCACGTTTTTGATCCTCTAAAACAAAGAATCCATACCAAGGCAAAAATACGGGCGTGCGTTTTCGATCAATTAGTGGCGATCATGTTGGAGGAACTTGATAAAGGAGGCGCGTCCACGTAAAGAAGTAAATGAGTAACCTAAACAACTCACTACCAAAGAGCACAGCGCGTCGCTTGCATGAGCTATTTTTATTTCATGAAAGTAAGTTTGTTGCTTCCCATATAGGGTCAATAATCTCGGCGTCATTGTAAGCAGTGCCTGGGTCTGTTGCTGCGTAGTCGGCAACATGGCTGGTATTATTATAGAACAGGACGGATAAGGCGGGTATGCTTGTTATTCTCGTAAATTTGGGTACTCATTGTGCAGCAAATCAATTAGTCACCGGGAAACCTGATCATGAGAAGGAAATATTTAGAAGAATAAAATTGAGTTGAAGTGCACACGGCAGGCATTATCAAATCATGACGGGGAGCTTACCAATGTCGTAGAAAAGAAAAGTGTACTATTATTGCATCCTACCGGTGCTAACATAAGGCGCGGAAACTTGGAAGATAACAAAGAAGCTCGAGAACAAGTTAAAAACCGCACAAAGAGCGATGGAACGAAACATGCTAGGCCTAACGTTAAGAAACAGGAAGGGAGCGGTGTGGATCGCAGAGCAAACAGGGATAGCCGATATTTTAATTGACAGTAAGATAAAAAAATGTAGCTGGGCCGGCCATGTGATGCGTAGGATGGATAACCGGTAGATCATTAGCGTTACAGAATGGATACCAAGAGAAGGGAAGCGCAGTCGCGGACGCCACAGAACAAGATGGGATGAGGAAGTTAGGAAATTTGCAGGTGCACATTTGAATCAGCTAGCGCAAGGCTGGATTAATTGGAAATCTTCTTTCTGGGGTTTTACGTGCCCAAACCAGTTCTGATTATGAGGCATGCCGTTGTGGAGGGCTCTGGATTAATTTTGATCCCCTGGGCTTCTTTAGCGTGCACTACAACGCAAGCACAAGGGCGTTTTTCATTTCGCCTCCTTCGAAACGCGGCCGCCGCGGCCGGGATTTCATTCCGCGACCTCGTGCTCCGCAGCGCAACGCCTTATCTGACTAAGCCACCCCGGCGGCTTTAATTGGAGATCGCAGTGAGAGGCCTTCCACTTGCAGTGGACATAAATATAGGCCGATGATGATGATATGGAAGGACACCATACGGATGTGGCCGCTTACAACCGCCAAATACACCAATGTGTGCATATAATTACTGTTTCATTGATTAAGAGACCGGTTGTACGGCCATCCATTGGACTGACCAACTCCTTGACCGACCAATAACCTGACCGACCAACCGACCGACCGACTGAAATCCCAAAGCAAAACCTCATATCTGACAACAGGCGTAGTCAGGCACTTCTGAATATATTTGAAACCTGGTGTCCCTAATTTCGCACATGATCTAAGTGCCCGAGCACTTTTGCTTTTCTGCCCATTGGAATATATGAGCTGCGATATTGAATTGAACCTAGAATCACGTGACAACAGGAGAATACTGTAGCAAAAAGGCACAGCTGTGCGTACACTGCGGTGAAAGCATGGTTGTCCAGCCCGTGTGTTTTTTAAGGAGAAAGCCTTAGGTGGCCCGATGCGCGATGGCCTTGAAAAAACGTGGCGTCTATTCGAGTGGTACAAAAGAAAACAACCACGTGAGTAAGTGAGTGAGTGAATGAGTGAGAAAAAAAACTTTATTGGAGGTCCGGCGAGGATGCGAACTCTTCAAGCACCCGGCTAGTCCCACGTAGGGACCGGTAGGTCTAGCCCACCAGCACGGTCGCGGGCACGCAGGACAGCCAGGATTTGCTAGTCGAGAGAGGTGATACGCAGAAGCGAGTCCGACTTCTCCTTGCTGAACTTGGGGTATCACGACTCGCACTCCCAGAGCATGTGTGCTAGAGTGGAGGTCTGCCGGCTGGACGGGCAGGCGTCGTCGCGATATACGTCTAGGTAAACTTTGTGTAGAACGGCGAGACACGAATATTTGCCGGTCTGTAAAGGTCTAAGAGAAACGGTTTGCGCCCTGTTCAACTTGGGGTGAAGGGGGGAAAGACCCTTCTAGACATATAGAAGAGTTTGGTAACCTCGTTGTGAGTAACGGGAGTAACCCTGTGGCCGTAGGGGGGAGGGGAGTTGGCACGCTTTACAGAGGAAGCGCGGTCGGTGAGGTGGTGCGCAGCCTCGTGGGCAGACTCATTGAGGTTCGGGGGAGCACCCTTGACCGACAATACTGGAGCGGGAAGCCAGTGAATCGAACGATGCGCGAGAGCATCCGGACTCCAGACGCTAAGAAGACAAGCAGCTTGCTCGGCGATGCGACCCTTCTGAAAAGCCCTAACTGCCGTTTTAGAATGCCATAGATCTCGGACCCACGACCGTCTAGCAGGGCGAGGGCGATGGTGACTTGCTCGGCAGCTTCGAAGAGCTATTGGAAATCTTGCCGCTGGAGTCGACCACGACGAAGACAAAGGTCTTCTCATCGCTCAACTCAACAGCGTCGAAGAAGCTTGCTCTGATACCTAGTTTTCTTGATCGGTTTGAGGATCGCTACTGTTGTTGCCTTGCGTCTGCACTCGTTGTGGACGGGATAGACGTTTCGAGGCCCGGGGGCCACTTCGAACTTGTCTCGAATGCGCATAGGGATCGGGGTACTGACCCTCGAGGATCCCTCAGGGAGGTAACCCAGCTCTGCGAGGAAGTGTTTACCTGCCGCTGCGGTGGTCAGGCGAGCGAGTTGCACGTGTTCTTGGGCTTCCGCAATCTCCTCGGCACTGTTGTGTACCCCCAACTTGAGGAGATCCGCGGTACAGGTCCTGATGGGTAGCCCGAGAGCCCTTTTGACTAGTTTGCGGATGATAGCGTTGAGCTTGTCTCGTTCCGCTCTGAGCCAGTTGTGCATAGAAATTGTGTATGGTAAGTGGCATAATACGAAGGCGTTCATCCGACTGAGGAGACTGGCTGCCTTCATGCCTCAATGTCTGTCTACGATTCTACGAACGAGGCGGAAAGCCTCCCTCGTCACAAGTGCGAAGACTGATGCTGCTTTCAGAGACTGGCTTTCAATCTTTGGGTCTGCTGCCTCTCTTCTCTTTTCTGTAAAGCAGAAGCTCCGACTTGACGGGAGAGCACTGAAGTCCGGTGTGGCGGACATACTCCTCGATCACGTCGATCGCCTCCTGCACGGCTTCTTCGATTCTGCCCTCGCTGCCCCCGGCGCACCACATGGTACTGTCGTCGGCGTATATGGTGTGTTTGACGTCCTCGACGCGTGCCAACCTCTCGGAAAGACCAATCATGCAGATGTTAAACAGTGTGGCGGTGATTACGGTGCCCTGAGGGAGTGCCCCGTCCTCCGAGACCCAGATCTGAAATAGTCTGGAAGATGAAGGTGTGGTGTACGTTGTCGAAAGCCCTCTCGAGTTCCAGACCAAGCAGAGCCTTGACGTCTCTGGAACGGCCGTCCACAAGCTGATGCTTGATTACTTTCGTGGCAATCCGGCGTCGAGAGTCCGGCGCGGAAACCGATCATGTTGTACATGTAAAACTTGTTGTCTTTGAGGTATCCGTTGAGCCTGTGGAGGACGACGCGCTCCACGACCTTGCCGACGCGGGACGTTATAGATATCGGCCTGAGGTTCTCGATGTTCGTGGCCTTGCTGTGCTTGAGAATGAGCACCGTGCAGGCCGTCTTCCATTCTACAGGAACAACGCTGCTCTTCCAGGACTCATTGATCTTGTCGATCAGAAAGACAATCGACGGGTCGTCGACGTTTCTCAACATTCTGTTGGTGACTCCGTCCGGACCCGGCGCAGACTTGCGGTTGAATGCGAAGATGGCATGTCTGACCTCGGCAACGGAGAAATCTTTATCCAGGTCGGGGCGAGGAGGGCCTCGGTAGTCCGGGAGTTTGGTCGCCGGATCCCCGTCACACCGGACGGGCAGGTACTTCTGAATGAGTTTGGAGACCAGTACATCGACCGTGTGACACTTGGAGGCTTCGTGTGAAGGGCCCGGGCCAACGTATGCGTCTGATTTGTCTTGAAGCCGCTTTTGTCGATAAGGTGCTTCAGCATACCCCAGGAATTGCCGTTGCGCATCCATCCGTCAATGGATTCGCAGAGCTCGTCCCATTGCTGCAGGCATAGCGTTTTGTAGTGCTCATCGATGACCTTGTTGATCTCCGAGATCTTGTTTCACAGTCTGCGATTGAGCCTTGGACCTTTCCATCGGCGGAGCAGGGTGTTTTCCGCCTCGATCAGATGCGCGCGTCTTTTGTTCATTCGCTCAACGTCGAGATCGGTTTCCATTTTCTTAGTGGCCGCGGAAGCGTCGTTGCGCATGCATTCGCACCATTCATCGAGCCTGACGGGTGCTCTGACTCTCGTGCGTTCTTCCCGAATCTGGTGAAAGTGGTCCCAATTGACGAACGTGAATTCCCTGACCCTACTCGGAGCCACGTTGAAGTGGGTCTCGAGAATGTAGTGGTCGCTCCCCAACTCCATGGCGGTGTTCTGCCAGTCCATGTCCTCGACGTTCTTGATGAAGGAGAGGTCGGTTGTCCTGTCCCGGGTGACGGAGTTGCCGATGCGCGTGATAAAAGCTTTGTGGGTGACCAGAGTGAGGTCCATATCGTTGGCATCTTGCCATAGGTTGCGCCCCTTGGTAGTGTCGTAGACGTAACCCCAGAGGCCGTACGGGGCGTTGAAGTCGCCAACAACGACCAATGGTCGATTGCCCGCCTAGCCGGTCACCTTCTGCAGGAGGGTCTTGATCTGTTGGTGCAAGGCCCTGTGGTTGCTATAAATACTGAGGCCGAAGACGCTGTTTCTGCGCTGTTTCCGCTGCGGTGCATCGAGCAGGATCTCAACCATGATATATTCGATTCTACCGCTCCACACCTTGTGGTAGTGGGTGGGAAGACTAAGCCTTTATCGATCAAGGTACAAATCACGCGCCCCCCGGGCCGGCCCGACATGGCTGTGTAGCCCTGGATCGAAGTAGCGGAGACTACAGAGAGAGAGAGAGAGAAACGAGAAGGGAAAGGTGGGGAGGTTTCCTGGAGGGCAAGGACCTGAGGTTTGACCGCCAAATACCTGAAAAAATGCTGCAGAGGGGCTTTCTTGTTAAAATACCCCCGCAATTTCATTGTCAAACTCTCTTTGGATCTATCTATTATTGGGCTGGCTGGATGGACTACCACGTAACGGGGCAGTTAGGGCTGCGCAGAGATTGGGACCTTCTGTCTCCGTGTTGGTGGGATACTTAAGTCTAGCTTCCGTCAGTAGCGGTTGAACAACGGTGGCGGGTGAAGCCATTCGCACTTAAATGGTGTGGATGCGATCTGCGAGATCTCCGAGGCCCCTGTTGGGGTCCCCGAGCGCAACCTGAATTTGGCGAACGCGAATGCTTCTCCGAGCGAGCCGTGGTTGGAGGGTGGAATGATCGGTGCGCGCTGACAGAAAAAATAAAAGTGGCTGTTGAGTCACTGACGTACGTGAAGCTGCGGCGGCAGCCATTGTGGCGACAGTCGATTGCAAATCGAGAGAGAAGGCGATGGAGCCCATTCGCCCAGGGCCTAGTGATCACGCGGTAGGCCTCGGAAGTACGCTACAGCCGAGGATACTCGCCAAACGAGAAACGAGGCGCGACCTGCGAAGCGGTGGGAGCTAGGCGTTCGACCACGAGTGCTGCTTTCCCCTGCTAAGAGGATGGAACGTGAAGTCGAAAAGAAACGTCTCTGGCGCTAGTCTACTACTTAAAAAGGAATCTAGCCATTATAACCCATGTCCTCAGATCTTTTGCGGGAAAGTCGTGGAGTGGGCCAGTGAGGGCGATGCTTCAGCTCTATAGCGCACGGTTCCTGGGTCTCCTAGGCTATAAGTTGCCTGTACTGGGTGGGACCGGTAAGACAAACCTACGTGCCGGAGATGTGAAGGTTCTTCTTTCAAAGCAGTTCTCTGCCTCAGAGGACCAAATCAAATGACGAAGCCGTTAGTTTCAAAGAGCAGAACGAGACATTTAATACCCACGTTATGAAGGCAAGTAGGAGAAATGAATTGAATAGCAGAGGAAATGAATAGAAAGGAAGGCACAAGTAAAATCCCAGTTAGACCACACAGAGCTAGGGCTATAGCATAGGTGACAGCGCGCGTAACAGTTTGATGTGGAAGGGTGGTGGTAAGGCGACGAAAGGGCTCACCAACTGGATGACGGGCTGGTCGACGACTGGCTAGAGCCCGATCGCATCAGCTCCGGCTCGCGGAGGGGACACGGGCAGCTGGCGGCACGTGAAGAGCGAGGCGGCGTTCTCGCGAGGCAGCTGGGCGCAAACTCGGGCCCGTAGACCGTCAGCTCGACCACTGCCTACAGACGCTGGAACTCACCGGTCTCAAGTAGCATTTGCGACCGAGTGGAGTGGCGACGCCTGCGAACAGGCTAGCGGGAGGCCCAGGTCAGGCGAAGTCCGCGTGGCTCGGGTCCGAAACCCGACAGCCTCTCTTCGTCTCCCGGCCCGGTGGTTGACCTTCGCCCGGCGTCGCTTCTTGAACTCCCCCTCTCTTCGGCCACTGCCTCGTTTTTCTTCCCTCTGGTCCGTGTGTTACTTTTCGATTGGTTATGTTCGGGCTCCGTGGACATCGGTCATTGGCACCCGTGAGCGCCGTGGTCCTTTCCAATTGGATGGCGCTTGGTTTGTTTGCTTTTCTTTGTGTCGCGGCGCCTCCTGGTTGACGCTCTTTGTCGTCGTCATCGTCTTGCGCTCACGATGTTCACGTTCCCACGCGCACAATTCACTAAACTTTGTCTTCGCGCACTACCACACACCACAGTGTCCTACAGTCTGCGCAAGCTCAAGCTCTGCGAATGCATCTTGGCCTTAGCAGGTGTGCATCAACGGCAGCAACAAGAGCCATCGCACTTGACCACCCAATCAATAGACACATTCAAGTCGACGCTTTGAGTGTCCACATCAGGCACTTCGTCCGACTTTCATTCCATCATCTCGCCTCCCTTCCTGCCGCTCGACCTCGTTCAGCGCTTAGCAGGGTTATCGCCGCCAACCATGGAACTTTACCGTCGAACTTACACCTGCAGCACAACCATCTCTACAGCTGTGGTGGCTGGATCTACTCCAAGCCCTTCTTGTCCATCCCGGCATGAAAAGAAAACGGAGATTTCATCTTTTCGTACTAAAACAAACCGTGCTTTTACTCCTGCACGAGAAGCACAGCTAACGCATCCACGTTTACACGGACTGTTTTGCCTTCTATAAATTTCAGCTGAAGCGGTCGGTAACTCCCCCGAAATCCGCCACCATCCTATTCAAGACGCCTCACATTACATCATCGACGGCTGCTGAACTCGCAGCTATCCGTGCTGCTCTGGAGTTTATGAGTCACGAATAATCACAGTCATGGTCCTTCTCTTGTGACTCAAAGGCTGCTCTCCAGTGTCTGATGTCTCCTTTCAACCGTGGACCTAACGTGCAATTAGTCGCAGACGTCCGACTACTTCACCATCACACAATCGACAAAGGGCACATCATCATCTACCTGTGGATACCGGGTCACAACGGAATTTCTGGAAATCACACTTTAGATGACGCTGACCGATTGGCCTTTGATGATGCCCATATTATATCAATACTAATTTCGAGAACAGATTCAGCCATAAGGCTTCGCTCCCTCACGCGCGAGCTTGCGCTGACTCGGTGGAACACAAATGAATTCACAAACGCACTTCTCCACAGATTGGATCCATGTCCGCAACTCCGTGTTACACCAGGGTTACCACGAGCGCACGCAACACTTCTGCGCCGCCTGTGGCTCGGCGTGGCATTCACGAGCAGCCCTTTCCTTCCGCCTATTCCTTCCGCGTCAAACACCTGCTCTGTGATTGTCCCCCCTTACAATGTGGCAAGAAAAGTGCTCATGACCGCGCTCGAACTTCACAGAAGAAAAGTTCTAGGACACTGGTCCAGACAGGGTTCGGCACTCAAGGCCCTTAAGGGCTGTGCTGAAGTTCTTAAGGGCTTGTCAATTGCGCGACCGACTGTGAAAGTTGTAGCGAGTGGCAACGCGTTATTGTGTGAAATTTTCGCACTTTCTTTTTTTCTTGTTTCTTTTATCACCTGGTATTCCCTTTGTTCCTTTCCCCAGCATAAGGTTGCCAGCCGGTACTTCCACTGGCTAACCTCCCTGTCTTCCCTTCCCTTTCGTTTCTATCTCGCTTAGTGATACTTACGCAGTAGACAAGAACACTACAAGGGCCAACGAGCGGTACTGAAAAATTGCATGCGGGCAAAGTCTCATCGATATATTTTTTCTTGATTTCTCTTTTTTAGGATGTTATGGCAAATGAACGGTGCAACCATAAAATGTAGCACATCATTCTTACCAATTACGTGGTCAGTTTGTTGCGGCCGACAACTGATAATTGATGATGTGTCCGGAAACTGTGTCCCCATTTTTCTCAATTTTCGGGACTCGAAACGAATCGCATGGCCGCTTCGGGCGAGATCCATCTGCCATCAATGTAGGTCGCGCGCAACATTACTCAACATTCAGCGAAGGAAATTGGAATCGGACGTGAGGATCATGGGTCAAGGAGGCTGTGGGTGAAGCACGTTGAGAAAGAGTATTCTTCAGTAATAGAAATTAGCAGCCTCGAGTGTCACTGCTAAGCCTGTAATATTTATTTGTGCGATTTCCTTTTCCTGGATATATGAGGGGTTTGTCTACTTTCCTCGATCTACCCAAATGGCTGTGTTAACATAACATTTCAAATGTTTATCCTTCGAAGTGAGCTTTGAGTTAAAGCACAGTGAAGAACTAAGACTTGAGTAACAAAAAAGGGCGCATTCAGCCGGGATTACTTCTGATTTATTACAGTGTATCTAATTCCGCTTCTACCCTCTAATTTCTAGTTTTCCAACGTACTTGCCAACAGCGTGAATATGTTAGTCTTGGATCGTGGTGTTTGTTAAAACCAAGATTGCAGTTATTGCATAACCCACTTCCGGAGGTGCTGGGTAGGTCAGCAAGGCTTGGAGCGCTAGTAGAAAGCTGGAATAGTTGGCATGAGTTCAAAACTGTAGTAATAGCGCAAAATATGGGACAAAGAGAGGCAAACAGCAAATTTCAGGACTCATCAGCGAAAGTTACGACCTGCAGCGTTTATATAATTGCCATGATAGCGAATGTGTTGCCCTGTGTTTTACACGGCTCATGCAGTGTTAATGATCTGCCGACGTGAATTTGAACCTGAAAAGTAGCGGTAAGTACAAAATGAGGTTTTAAAATAATGTGATTAGAACTTAAATTATCCTGACCGAATTACAGATAGACCCATACCTTGGAAACATGTTTTTATGCCTACGTACTAGCTTACTTATAAAAAACGGCATACTTCTGGATTCCACAGCACATGAGGGACCAGTGACATTTCACGAGTGGATTGAGGGCTCCGTAATACGTCTGGTGATAACTTTCTCAACATGTCGAAGCTTATTAGAGAGACAGGTTAATAATAAGGCCATATTCACTATTTTAATGCAGCTTTCTTTTTTCCTTCCCCTAATTAGTGTAATAATAAAGACGTTTAGTCATTTGTTACATGGTGGTGGTGGTGATGTTGCTATATATACAAGCGGAGTTAGCCCAAAAGACGTGGCCAGCAGTTTCTCCCCCTCAGTGTCGTTTTCTGCGCCATATATGCCACCTTGTGTCATCAGCCCTGTGTTTCGCAGTAATGTAAGAATATTTCGTGACACTTCCAGTGCCATTCCACTGAAAGTGGCGCGGTGAGCGGGCGAGCATGGGGCCGTATTCCGCAACGCTTCGGTTTTCGAATAATTCGGTTTGCGTGCAGCGATTGGTCACCGCCTGGGTGACGCCATCCCCTCAGTGCACGAACGCATTTTTTGAGGCCGTGACGCACATGTCAATCACGCGGAAACTGAATTCGTCGTCTGCGAAGCCGCGCGCGCTGCTTCCGAAGCGCGGTGTGCCGTGCGGAGAGCCTGTGCGTGCCATGTGAACGGGCGAGATCGCGGCACTCGGAGCTAAATTGCGGCGTGTGCGATGCCCTTGGCTATAGTGCCTAGTATACTTTGACGCCTGTTCTTGGGCTATAAGCGAGCCTCCGTGAGAGACAGCCAGGACCTCGACATCGCCAAGACACCTTTAAGATGACAGACTTGGAATTCAGGCGACCATTCAGACTGAGATCTCAAAAGAGACAGTGTACCGGCTGTGCGAGCAACTTCTGGGAGCAGCGGAACGCCAAATTTGTGTACGACGTCCCACCTAGTGGCATAAATGGGTCAACCGAAGTAAACAAAATTCGCTAAGTCACTCACCGCTAGTACAACTCACACACGTTTCATAATGAAAAATATAAACCTCATCAATGCCATCACCAAATTATTTTTATTTACCAAGAAGCGTTCGTAATTTGCCATATTTTCCATTTGTGACGTTCACATCCACACACAAAAAAAAATCTACGCATCTCCACTAAGTGAATCATGACAAGTGGGCGAAGCACTGGGGATCGCTCTTATAAATCACCCGTGACATTGCCCACTCGCGCCTGTAAATGATTGACAACACGTGTGCTCAGTATATAGAATGTTTTATTTGTCATAACTCGTATGTGCTGCTGGGTTCTAGTTTCCGTTTTCCCCTCTTTCACTTCTTTGGGGTCCATGAAATGTAGAGCCAATGGTTCTCCTATCTGATCTAGCCTGAAGTTGGCAAGACAAGGCCTATGCACGTTCTCCTGGTGGTTGTCGGTTGTTTCCAGTCATCCGAAATGCATCGTAGAGCGTATCGACACGTCGTCGACTGCTCAAGCCAGTCGCTGTCCGTGATATCTACGTTGAAATCTCCGAAAAGTACGAACGGGTTGTTCTTGTACTTTTCTACGCTGCCACGAGAGAGATTTGGGGCCAAGTACACTGTCATGACGACGGTTCCGACGGATAGTTTTATTGCAGCGTGTTCGCCGTTGTAAGATTGGCTCGTTATTGGTAGGTAGAGATCCACCGCAGTCTTTGGAAATTTCACGTACATCCTAACACCACCCGCCGTACTCTCTGCTTCTTCTGTGCAGACGACGGGGAAGAATCCATTGATGTGCGGTCTTGCGTTCCACGTTTCGGTAAAGCAAAGGATGTCTGCTTTCGTTATTATGGGATCTCGTTCGACGTCGTTTAAGTGGGCAGTGAGGGAGCGTGCCGCGGAGAGAAGAGAAGCGGGGGTCGGGAAGTGAGCTAGGATCTGGCGAGGAGGAGACCGCGTGCGCATGCGCCGCGCCGCCCTCCTGGCTGCTGTGGTTACGGCGCGGCCAACATTGGGGGCGAGCCCGGACAACGTGGACGGATGGACAAGCCTCCACCCTAAGGTGCTTCGCCGCTAAAACTTGAGCGCCCATTGGCCTCTGTGCTTCGACACGTTTTCAGTACGTCAATGGACCGCCCCAATGTGACGCCATCACCAAACCGAATTCTTCGAACACTGAAGCGTTACAGAATATGGCCCCAGGACTGCACTGGTCGACGCTGTAGCAGACGTCCGTAAAAAAAAGAAAAAAAAAAGATGTAGAAAAGTGGTACGCAGTCATTTGCCGTTAGAATAGATCCTCAACCACAGATACATGACGTGCGATCTTGCTATCAGTTGACCGCACTTCTTTCTTGTCGTTTAATCTGAGATTTTCTTCCCTCTTGCTCCCATACTACGCCAAAGGCTAAGTGCGCTGCCAATTCGGTTGCACCCTTGGTTTAGCGTAAGAACTTTTTGGCTTAGAAAATGCGTACGAACGACGCCGCTTAGTGAATTCCAAGCTTGGGCACAGAGGTAAGAATTGATGCGAGGTAGATCACGGAACGTTTATTTATTCCCGGATGAAGACAAGTGTCCATTAGACCTATGATTCATTTGTTGATAGCATATTTCATTGAGTCATAATTTTTCACAACGATTCCGATATTAACAGAGAATACTAAAACACTTAGGATAGACGATGGCTAAGCGTTACCCATCGCGTTATGGTATGGCGTCACCAAAAAAAATGGACAGTGGCAAGCAGTTTGGTTTGGGCGTCGCTTGTTTCACTTTAGTCACACTTTTGCTTGGCAGCGTCTCGTCGTGCAGTTGACATCATAAGGCTGACATCTTCAGCGCGCATGCATCGCAGTGGTCGACAAGAACATAGGTGCTTCTTCTCGGTGTCGCCATTGCAGCACATGAAGCGTGTGTGCATTGGCGGTGAAGAATATATTCTGCACATAGCTTCTGGTCAATCTTTCAGCTAATGTAGCCGTTCAGGGGAGAGATACATCAGCGATGAAGTGATGCGACCTTTTCAATGCAACGATGAAATATTTGCGCCGCTTGTTTAATGGGTACTACATTACAAATGTCGTATGTTGTATGCGTGCATGGTTAGAACGGATGATGAAAGCGAAAAATACCGCTGCTTAGTACAAGCACAATGCCTTCTCACAAATGCATTGTGTGAGAAGCCAGCAGATACAGAGGCATGGCACAACCATTCAATGCGCAGTTGGGCCTTTATTGAAAGTCGCAATCGCGAAGCACTGTATCCTGCATAACCAATTAGTCGCTTGGAATGTTCCAGAGACTTCTCTTCCAGGCAAAACACACACACACTCACACACAAGGGGTTTTCAGTCTTACCTCATGACTTCTTAGTCGAACTGTTGCTTAACGCACTTTCGTTTGATTTTTGCGCAACCCCAAAGCGAAACCTTCGGTATTCCCATGGCTGGTATTAATCTTCCGGCCCGAAACCCGACACCTCGTTTCCTTTGCCTTTCACCCACTGCAGTTTTTTTTTTCTCCGCTGAGCGCTTGCCTAGATTCAAACGCGGTAAAGCACTTTACACGCTTCTTTCGAGTGGGCTACCTGCGGCCGAAAATAATGCCATGACTGACTTCACGCAAGCCTACACACATGTTCACTATCTTATGAACAGTGGGTACACCTCAGTACCAAAGAAAAAAATTATACCGACCAGTGACGTGTCACAAGGAAGCATCCTAAGTTTAGGCCAGTCACTGATGCACGATCACATACGAGCGACGTGGAACCTGGCAACACGGTCGAGATAGGCAAGAAATAAGCAAATAAAGCACTGATCGTGTACGGGTTTCCTTTACTTTGTACGTTGAGTATAGCAGGGTAAGCGGAATCTTATTACCTCGAATATTAATCCATTTACCTACTTCAGCCGCTTTAAGTCCGTCTGTCTGACTGTCTGTCTGTCGTTTCCCCGTCGTCATCACTTCAGGTTCATCATCCCATTGTCGTGATGCCGCCGTCTTCATAGCCCGTTCGTCGATCCGTCAACGTAATTTCTTGTTCGTAATTCTGCCTAAATCATGCTGTCGTCATACAATCGTGTTTATGCCACTACTGTCAGGTCATCGTCGTGATTGAGTCATCGTCGCACAGACGCTATTATGGATTCGTTTTCATACCGTCGTCAACATGCCGTCTTGGTCGTGCATTCGTCATCAATCCCGCTTTTTCATGCAGTTGTCATACCGTCGTCGTCGTTAGGTTGTCTTCGTTATTATTATCAACACCAGCCTATATTTATCGCAGGGAGAGGATGAAGACCTCTCCCTGCGATCTCCAATTACTCCTGTCTTGCGTTAGCGGACTCCAACTTGCACCTGCAAATTTCCTAACTTCATCACCCCACCTAGTTTTCTGCCGTCCTTGACTGCGCTTCCCTTCTTTTGGTATCCACTCTGTAACTCTAATGTTCCACCGGTTATCCATCTTACGCATAACATGCCCTACTCAGTTTCATTTTAACGGGATAGCGTGAAGGGCCCCATGTCGCAGAAAATTCGGCGTCGGCGTGCGGCGTCGTCGTGCGAAGTCGGCTTCCGTGGCGGAGAAAATCATCCCCAACCACCCGACTTCACAGGCCTTCCACGTGGTGCAAGGTTTTGGTGAACAAAAATTAAATTCCTCACAGGGAAATTCGTCAGAAAAATGATAATGTATGACTTTACCATTCGGCGTTGTATTCCGCGTCGGATTGTTTACCATTCGGCGTCGGATTGTAATTTCAATGTGCGAGAAAACATAATTCTGTTATGAGGAAACTCAAACCCCTTTTCCAACATTTCTACCAGGGTACTTTACACGCGAAAATGATATCCAGATGGCGCTCGCATCCTCGGCAATTCAAATCGGGACTTCGCCTGCCTAATGCGTTTTGGACACGCGCGCGTATCGGGGCAATAGCAAACAATAGATAAAATATTATAAAAGGTGCTACGGGCCTTCACATTTTAATATAAGACCACTTATAATGCCCCTGGAAAAACGTCTTACCAGCAATACATTTCTTTTTAAAAGTAAAGCCGACTTTAAGGACATCGGTCTAAGCTTGGTCTTTGTAAGCTGGCTTTCCAACGTTCTGTGTTGCAGTGAAGCGCTTCCACTAAAAGCAAAATGCGATGCGAACGGGACCCGATAACGCTATCGCGTTCCACTCTTAAAGTCGAAGCTTAAGCATCCTCCAATTTTTTTCTCCTAATGTCAATTAGAACATCTGCTATCCTAGTTTGCTCTCTGATCCACACCGCTCTCTTCCCGTCTGTTAAAGCTAGGCCTAATTTTGCCTTCCATCGCTCTTTGTGCGGTCCTTAGCTTGTTGTCGAGCTTCTTTGTTAACCTCCAAGTTTCCGCTCCATATGTTAGCACCGGTAGAATGCAATGACTGTACAATTTTCTTTTCAACGACAGTGGTAAGCCCCCATTCAGCATTTGGCAATACCTTCCGTATGCATTCCAACCCTACTTTATTCTTCTATAACTTTCCTTCTTGTTATGCCCTCGTTATACCCAAGGAGGTTTAACAAGTTATACCATAGTGATAATTTAGGAATAGACATCGCATTGTCGTCCTGACATTGTCGGTATTTTCTTTTGTGGGTCGGTCGTTATTATTTTTTTCCTTTTCATTCCAACGTCACTGCCTCGGGGTCATACAGTCACCATCGTGAAATTATTTAGGAGTATGTGGTATATAGCTGAAGTAACGAAAGTCCCAGAATTGCCACTACATATGTCAAATAAACGTGACTAAAGAAATAAGTTCTGTCACTAGATTGCGCGACTGCTATTCGCATTACCGTGGACAGTCATCGTGAGAATATTTTTGTCGTAATTTTTTTTCTCTTTAAAGTGAATAGATATTTCTGGGATTATTCCTAGCATAGTGAGCGAATTTGCGATATTGAAGTGAGTGCAGTGCAGCCTTCCCTCGGGAATCATTTATTTTTCAGCGTAGCGCTATCTCGTGTCTCAGAACGACGTGTTAGCGGCGCGGACGCCAACACCATAATGAGGTAAGCAATGAAGGCACGACGAATGTAAGGATAATAATTTATTTCGCTGTGTTCACATGTCCGTATGGGAACAGCAATATACTGCCTTCGATTATTTACTCTTTCTTTGGCCAGATTATTTCCCCCTTTCTTTCGGCCTGTAGCTCCACTGGAAGTCACTTGGTACGACCGGTGTCTGAAAAAATCGACTGACAGCTGACATATTTATTTCTTGCGTCGTATAACCTATCTGAAGCCAATCTTTCGTGAATCGGCTAACTACCAGCTGTAAATATCAATGCAATTTGCTTTATTCTTATCTAATGGACCGTATATTCTCATCCAGTATTTGTTGATGCACTGCACTGGTCTCAACTATATTGTCACGCAATGCTTGCGTTTATTTATTGTGCCGTTCACAAGCTACGCCAAAAATTCAAACAGCAATTCAATCGAATACGCAGTGCGATACATCAGCGGTCTACTCTTCAACAGTTTAGCCCAACTCTCAACCAAGCCACAGCTGGGAATGATATTACCTAACTTTCACATAATTTTGTTCTATTTGATCAACTCGACGTAAGTGCGACTTCACAGAACGGTTCTCGCTGCACTTTTTGTAAATGTTCTTTCATACTGCGATAGAGTCACAGAATACACTGCGATAAGTTTGATCGATATGACAGTATACTCCCATATCGTCTTCGTAAGTCATCTTGGCAAGACTTGCCATTTTCTTTAGTAAGAGTACCTCGTGTTGGTCGCTTTTATGATTCAGTAGTATGTGTGAAGGCGAGACTTCTGAGTGATGATTTTACGAGCATCTTTATTTTGTGTATTGTGAACCACAATTCGAACACCTCGGATGTCCCGTTTTACTTTCTGCAGGTTAAACTACCGGAAAACGAATATAATAATATCTCAGCGAAGCAGATACAATGCCGGAGGACTTTGTATCTACGGACGGACGGACGGACGGACGGACGGACGGACGGACCGACAGACAGACAGACAGACAGACAGACAGACAGACAGACAGACAGACAGACAGACAGACAGACAGACAGACAGACAGACAGACAGACAGACAGACAGACAGACAGACAGACAGACAGACAGACAGACAGACAGACAGACAGACAGACAGACAGACAGACAGACAGACAGACAGACAGACAGACAGACGGACGGACGGACGGACGGACGGACGGACGGACGGACAGACAGACAGACAGACAGACAGACAGACAGACAGACAGACAGACAGACAGACAGACAGACAGACAGACAGACAGACAGACAGACAGACAGACAGACAGACGTTTCCGGAAACGAGGAAAATTGATGGAAAATATAATGTCACCTATACTTTCAAATTTATGCTATCACCACCATTACTGAAGTGATATAAATTACTTGGCTAGTGGTGTCAAGTTCCCATGACCAGACTTTTATTTTGACAATGTGAGTTAAAAAACTTGTCAGTGAGCCATAATTTCATGGCTCTGGGACTCACTTTTGAAAGCAATCAAGAGCAGACCTTATGAGATACGACGTCGCACAATCCCATGGGCCCTTTTTCCCCGTGGGAAGGTAGAATTTGGAGCCGCAGACGACGCGAACTAATCAAGCAATTCTTGCCGAAGGCAGCCCCATAGTAATTTTTGCATTGAATCGGCAAAAAAAATATCGACTAAAAAGGAAGTAAACTAAACGCATTCGGAGTAGCCTTTCGTATTACTGCCCAACAAATCATAAAATTTTTATTGTTCCGCTAGCAACTTGTTTAAAAATGTGGAAGGCACGTCGGCCACAGTTTCTGGTTCTTATATACGGATTCATATTTCTTTAGTTCTTTTCAGTGAACATCTCAAGTCTGTCAAACCAAGCTTCTTCATTGCCACCGTGATTCCTTGTGTAGGTAAACTCAGCTTGTCATTTCTTTAAAACCAATCTATAGCCCTGTGTTTCCCGAACTCGTCCTTAACTTTTGTACGAATTACTTCTCTATTCCTAATCTATAAACATCATTTTTTAAGCGTAGAACTCTTCTGTTGTGCAACATCGTTTAAACTATAGGAAGAGCAATGCGCTTTCAGTGAACCAGGCCGCTTTGCCGCTTGGGTTTTATTGAAGCATCTTAACAGGATAGAAAACTTTGCTACACCTAGCGCCTGCGGTTGTCGGACGCGGTTATAGCTTCGCAAAAAGCCAGACTACAGCACACGGCGGCGGGCAGAGCCAACCTCCACCGCACCGGAACGGCAACGGAGCTTCGTGCCCTCGATGGGCAACGATCACTCCCGCCCGAGGTCAGAAGCAAGATCAAGGCGAACCCCACACCAAAGCACATGAGTCATGAACTGCACGAAGGACGACGTAAGGCTCGCGTCGACAGACAGCGCCGGTAATTCAAGGGTGACCCGTACGCAACGTACGTGGATGTGGCGGCTGAACCCTGCAGGGGGCCTCTTCGTGGTAGCCGCCGTGAACGGGAGAAACAACTCCTTCACCCTTGCGGCCTCCCTCAGGGCAGAGATCCAAGCTGCGGCTGAGACCATAGCCGCGGCGCTAGTAATAAAACAACTTGACAGGGTGGGCAAGGAAGTTCATGTTGTTACCGACTCGCAACAGTCCTGCCGTAACTTTACGAACGGACGAACACCGCTGCTGGCGGCTCAGATTCTAGGCCCGAGGCTGCAAGAATCCCAACAAATCACGTGGACTCCGGGCCACGCGGGACTGGAGGGGAACGAAAGGGCGAACAGTCTTAGCTCGAGCGCTAATCAACTGAGCGGGGCAAAACCAGTCGTCTCATCAATCCCCACCCTTTACATTCGTGCCCTGCCATCCAATTACTGCGACCGACATCGAGATCCAGCGACTCTAACGCAGGATTTATCCTCACCCTCACGAAATGCTCAGCACTGAAGAGGCAGTAGCTCTCAGACTTATCCAAACAAACACATTCCCAAAGCCTACACAGATACAGCAAAATATACCCCCAAACACATAGCGGCATCTGCCCCTGGTGCGGCGACACGCGCCCTACACTCTTTCACATCTGGTGGGGGTGCGGGGGCAAACCTCAACACTTAAAGACACCTAGCACGTCATTTGAGCGGTGGGAGGTACAGCTGACCGGCGATACCCTGGAGGGACAAAAAGCTCTCGTCCAGCAAGTACGTCGAGCAGCCATGGCCAGTGGAGTCCTGGAATGAGGACATCACCCACTCGTTCTTAAGGTCAACGACCTCGATGGTCCAAATAAATGTTTTCTCTCAGTCTCTTCCATGATAATTTTTGTCCTTGAATTTATTGCGTTTTCAATATTTCATACTTCAAAGGCAGACGCATCACAACAGCTCTTATAACGAATAGTGGCGGCCTCTTCTGCATTTGGCTGCCGTTGTCCTTTCTTCGCTTGGCAAAAAAAAATTTCAGGTCTCGTATATCCACGCTGTTTGTTTTTCAATTTATGTACAAAAGATGGCAAAGAACATCCTTCAGAGCAATGATATGAGTGTTTATTGATAATTGATGCCTCCAAACAGCCGAATTTGTCCGTGGCTAGTACTTCGTGTAACTTGGTGATTCCTCACTTTGGGGTCATCCATATAGCAAGAGAAAGGCGTCACTTCCCGGAATATTTTGCGGTGCCATTTTTATCTGCTTTCGTTATGCATACACGCGTGTGATGGACCTGAATGGTGTGGTGAAACAATAAAGACAACGAAGCCAAAAAATTCCGTGGTGCAATGTAAGTGTGCAAAATATTTGAATTGTATAAACAAGCAACTAAATACCTCTTAATACGCAAGTTGCTCATACATGATGCTATAAGCTCTATGTTTCGCTGAGTCAGCACAGCTGAGTTCTTTTCTCAGCCACACAACACAGACTCCACAACTTGTAATAATTTTGCAGCCGTTATTTCCGGCAAGCATTAAAAGTAACATGATCTGCTCGCCGAAAGAGTAAAGAAATTGGCGCTGGCTCCATGAGCTGCAAGTCACAGCAGCAGCATCAGACCTAGAAATCCTATACACATGGCTTGGGACAATATTCGCCTTAGCAATAGGGAAATACACGGAAGCTAATACTTCGAGTATAAGGTTTTATTAATTTAAATTATCTTTGTTGATTATTATAATTATTTAATTTATTGTTACTATAACAACCTCACTTCTTTGTTACATTTGCGGCTCTGTTTTTAAACTTTCTCAGGTTCTCTTACAGTCCACAGCTTTGGAACCTCCTCTTGTATGTTTTGTTACTGTGTTTAGTTACGTTAGCGGAGGAATAAAATGATTGTACTTCTTGAAAAAAAATTGGCAGTTTCGCCAAAAGACCGAAGCACTGACAGGAATGGCAATGTAAAGCATTGCATGGAACTCCTCGGACAGTGTTCTACACATGTGAAAGTGTAGCTAAACGCAGATGCGGAATACGCAGCGGTCCAAAATTTTTGGCAAGCTTTAAAGCTGCAACACGCTGTGTATGAAGAACGTCTATGGCATCGCAAAGGCACCACTGCACTTCATAAACAGTGGCGAAAGGCAAATTACACAACTTTTAGTTTGTAAACGCTAATATGTGTTTGGAGTCTTTATAAGATTATTATAAAACACATACGCTATGAACTAAGGTTTTTACGTCGTTTGCTGGCGCCCTCCAGTTTTCAAAATTCTTAGAAATAATTCAGACACAACAAAGGCCTAGTTTGAGCAACATTGGAGGTTAAATAGTACAGCGAGTACCTCGCATGTACGCAGTGCTGCCATACTCTAACGCTTGTTTTCGCCTTTATAGGACAAAAATATTTTATTTCTTCAGTATGCAATTGTTCACTTTGTCAATAGGGTATTTGTAACGATAAACTTGTCTTGTTATGCAACTAACCTGAAGATTTTAGCATAGATTCATATCCAAGCTCGTTTTCACTGAACTGGAAAACTCGCCGTCACCTCAGAGGTCCCGCTTATCAGTTATCGTGGCCTCACAGCAGTGGTTTCTAACGTGTCTCAGTTTTTCATTCCTTCAAAATTTTGTCTAGATTTAGAAATTTTCTTCCTAAACAAGGCTCGATATTCCTAGATCTAGGGAACTTTGCCAAGAGTTGGCCACACCGCATATACGGCATAGGTAAAGTTATTAACATTTTTATGCGTAGATGTATGCGCAACATCAGGGCGATGACAATGGCGAATGTTTGCCTGGAGCCTTTTCAATGTTATCTATCGCAATAAAAAGAAGATCGGTTGTACATTCCAAGATAAAAGTTTCTCCGAGAGATCTTCAGCTCCTCATATTTTCCTGCAAGCAAATCCAACCACAGCATAATCACATAACGATGATCAATGCCAGACAGTTTTCGAGGTTATTTTAATGCGACAGCGTTAAGGACCCCTTGTCAAGAAAATTCGGTTTCGGCGTCGGCGGCGTTGTCTGTTAGAGAAAATCATCCCGTATTTGTCCAGGTGCACGCATATGCCACACCTAGCTATATGACATGCGGTATATGCGGGTTTTAATGGCACACCATTCTAGTACTAAAGTTGCTCATACCTTCTCTTAAATTATTGACAAAGGTATTCCTTGTAATTTTGAGAATAATACCCTACAAACAAATAGACAGAGCATGCCTGTTACGTTAAAACTTCTCACACTGAAATATTTAAGGTGCGAAACAATAGCAGAAACCTGAGAATGTTGTAAACGTTCTGGCGCCACTGTGCACTACCTACGGCATCAGCCCACGCAAGAGGCCTCGTTTCGCTCAGAAAGCACACCTTCATGCAGAGTGTTCGCCGCCAGCGTTTCGCGGTAACCATTACGCTTACATAAGCTGCAGTTGCCAGGAGGCGTGAGTAGTAGTCAGGGATCTTTGAATGCTTTCGCGTTCCACTCTTAAAGGCGAAGCTTAAGCGTCCTTGAAATTGGTTGATCTCTTTGAACGCATACTGTTACGCTAATAAGCAGTTGGTAGCGGTTACACGACACGCAATCTTAGTGGATATATATGGGGTTGCGCGGATAACACAAAGTTTACGGGTTGGATCCCTACCATGGCCACCGCATATTGATGGTGGTGAAATAAAAAAAATTACTTTGGATGATTTTTTGAGTCCATCAATATATTCATATATGCACGCAGGGCCGTTTCAATTTTCGTAGAGTGAAGCCGTTGTTCAAAAGGTAGCGCCCCTCCAACCATGCGTCATAAACCCTTGAGCTGTTGGAAACAGTTTTTAATACTTTGATGTTGTGGCGTGGGTTGGAAATAAGGAGAAGAAATGAAAAGCTACTGGCATCGAGAAATTGATGCGAAGCCATCCAAGTGATTGGAAAATATATTACACCAAGTTTTGGTCTCGGCGGTGGTTCCTCGGATTCTTATTACCCCAGGCGCTTCCTTCACGGGGGAAATTTTATGTCGGTAGCAGTACACAGCCTTCAGTGCAAGCAGCTATTTCTAAATGGCTTCAACTGTTCTCTCGGCAAGTCCTTTTTTCGCGTTTTAGGAGGAAGACTGCACTGCGGTCCGAAACAACTATGTATACATGCAGACATTCTCCGGAACGCATCGTGCGTGCATGTAGGTGAGAGCGCGATAGAAATAAAGATATAGTAGAGACTCAGAAGTAAGGCATTACCGAGCTCTAAAGAAACAGACCTAATTTCACGGCATATTTTGTTATTCCTGTATGAGTCTGAAAAATAGAACGCCTTGCTCTCACTAGAACTGTGAGGAGGTAAGTTTTTACGATGGCGACAAACAGCATCGCTGCAGCAGAGCAGGCAAAATTGCAATTTTTGCTCGCCACCACACATTATGCATGCAAGAAAAGCATCATGCAATGTAGGTCTGTTGATATTATTAAGACCAGCGCACAAGGTGAACTCGTTACAGTGTTTAAAGAAGAATGAGTAGCGAGGTTTCCTCGGTAGCCAAATGGACGAACCAGATAGTGTACAGAGAAAGCGGCTCTTCCTGTGCCAGTGTGGATAACTGAGGATTAAACTACAGGGAAAGCATATTGTGAAGATGCTCACGGCGAATGACAATCCACTAAGACATAAGACATCTTATGTCTTAAGGCGTCATGCTACGCACTCGCGATATAGCAGGGCCCCGTTTCAAGCGTACGTTCCTTGTACTCCACATATACGAACTGGTGAGAGCTCGAGTACAGTGGGGTAACCTGGAAACAGTTGTGAACATACCACTAAATGTTGGCACGTCATCACAACGTAGCCATAGTTCCTGAAAGAAGACCAGTCCATCAAGTGAACCCTATAGAGATGTCCTGCGAGCACACAAAGGAATGTTCCATTTCTGCGTGACCATTTTTACGGGGAAATAATTCGGCAGATCCCATGTCACGATGACTGTCCAGGGTAATGTGTTTACCATTGAACTAATATCCCGACACAACGTATTGCCACTGTTGAAGCGAGTTATGTATGAGACGTGCACTGCCGCGGAACGCCTCTGTCGCGCTACGCTAAGGACACTCGGCGACATCTAGTGGCACCGCCGCGAAGCCTGTGCGTGGCCTCCGAAATGCATGGTGCGGCGGTGCGTGTCGGGTGTCACCATCCTTTGCGCCAAAGTCCTGCAGGCGGTTTATGAATGAGTGACCACAGTGATGGGCCCATCCGGGGCCGGTATGGTTTCAGCGTGTACCATGGCTATGGCGAAGGCAGTCTCTTCTGCCATGCCACTGTCCACGGTGTTTAGCGGGGCCGAAGCCATCAGAGTGTTTGTGCTATCTAGTGCCACTAGACACCGGGGCACGTCGATGTATAGGACTGGTGTGTTCGATGTGTAAACGCCAAAGAATCGAGCCAGGGCTTTGGACTTTCGCTTGTCTCCGACGTTTATGACGGTCAGGGTGCATATTTCGGGGAATTGGGGCCACGTGATTTTTTTTCGAGTGTCAAGCGCAAGAAGTGCGTGGTCTTCCTGTCAAGGGACGTTTTCCATGCAGCGAGTCCTAAGCCCTACCACACTCGTTCGTTCCCATGTGCACAAAATGCACCGGGAAGGTACTTCGGTTTCCAGGCGTCATGATTCAAAACAGCATTAAATATATGCAAGTTCAGCTTAGTGTGACTGCAGAAAGGGCAATCAGGAGGACAAGCACGTGACTATTTTTGTCTACTGAGATTTGGTGGCGCTTGCGCCAATATTTGAGCGATACCTCGTAAATAACTTGATGTCTGAAATTAACGTAGCAATATCAAAAAGCAATGTGTTCTGCTGCTGACAGAAACCTAAAGGCAAACTAGCAACTTGTGCGGAATATTCATGAAATTGTGCTAGTATTAAGCCTAAAATATTTATTGCAATTTCCATCATACAAACGCCACCCTCTGTTTAAAAAAATGGCTTGGTCGTGTAGTCCTTGTGCCATGATGAACTACACCTAAAACATGAAGTGCAAGTGTTATTACACCGCGCACTTCTACTACCTACCATTTTATTCTGCAGAAGCAAAAAAAAAAAAAAAACTCAGAGTAAATGACAACTTTGTACGCGAATTGTTTACATCAAAACAAGCCATTCTCTTTCGTTTCATTTTTTTCAAGACACTTCCTTAAGTTTACTGCTAATCTGTCTAAAGTCGTGCAAAATTCAGACGGTTGGATTACTTACTGAGAGAACACGTCGGAGAATTGTGCTTGCAAAAAGTGGTCCCAATATACTCGCGTAAGACATTCGGAACCACGAGTGCTTTTAAAAATTCACAGCGCATGCAATTACTGCTTCCGCTCATGACCAAACCACAAGCGTACTGCCTCAGACGCAGCGAACTGAACCATGAGGTCGAGCCTGCAAATGTTGTTGCAGCGAAACAACGGAAGCCCGCGTTACGCTTTCCCCAGCATTGTTCGCTGTGTTGCACCCGCATACTTGGTCAACAAAGCGTAAGCATCTCTGACGTGCTACTGTATGCAACAGTTTCACGTTCTCGTGGTTAGCTGTTGCGCTGAAGGCGTCGCTGTTCGGAACGGTGTGGATGTGGGGTACCTCGAGAAAATAAAAGGGCTGTGAATAAACAAAGAGTGTGAATGCTGTTGGAAGCCTGGAACTCCCACTGTTACAAAATTTCATGGTCGGTTGCATTGCATAAAGCATATACTGACAGAATTTCGTCAGAGCACATGACTGAAGCTATGTTACAATTGTTTCGAAGAATCGCAGTTTGCTTCTCCCATACTGTTCGTCAGTTTCATTTGCATCGACATTTTCTTAACTAAAGGAACAAGAGACCCTTCCATCGCTTTGTTAGGCGGGTAATTTGTCTTCCTTCTCATACTGGGCTCAATACATCGTGTGGTATTTGGCAACGTGTGCAATAGTACCTGCCAGCACTTCAAGTTGTTTGTGCTAAGCACAAGGTAGAAGGAGGGTATAAGCAACGAAATTCGGAATACTATACGTTACCTGGCTGGAAGGTTTTGCTCACGGATAACATACACTTGTAACTGCATTCACGCATAATGTTCCTTGCCTTGTGTGTCACGCACTTTAAATAAAAGGCAGGTCTTGTTTTGAGGGGCGGCTGCCTACAGAAAATTCAAAGCTGTCCTTGGTGCACCCAATCTGTGGTAAGAAAACAATCTCTGAAATCCCCGGTCAACATTCGCTGCACATGTGCTCTCTGTTAATCTGTTTTATTCTGAATGAACGAATGATGGACGCTGCGGACAATATTGTTTCTCAGCTGATCGCAATTGAACAGTAGTCAAAACTGTGCCTACAATGGCTTTAAATCATTTACACACTTGAGTGTCCGACCGTAGATACTCTGCACCTTCAATAGAGCGTCTGAATGCACAAGTCTGAGCCTTTACTTTCTTTCTGTCTCTCTTTCCATTTTCATCCCCTCCCCACGTGGCAAGCTGTATGAAGTCTAGTTAATCTCCCTGACTTTATTTTTCTTCCTGCCCTCTCCCTCTCTCTCTCAGACACATTACAGAGTTAATTTTGGAACCCCTTCTTGTTGCGTTGCTGCACAGAACGGGGACGACATCCAAAGGACTCGTTTCCCGAGGGTTTAATTAGGCGGCGTCGACCAAATTAGCCGGCAAAAAACGTTTCGTGTTCACGACTTGCATTTGCTTGTATTTGTCAGCTCTTTCCTCTTTCCTCGCGACTGGCCGCTCGAGGCACTTTGCGTGTATGCGCGGGCTTCTTTCACGCTCGGAAAAGCGCTTTTATGTAGCGCGCATTGAGCCACGGAAAGCTGTTTCGGGAGTTTTCTTATGTTGCTCTACAATGCCCCATTGACAGTTTTCATCTAATTATAATATTTGACAAGTTCGATAATTAATTAAAACTAAATATGTAATTAGGCGAAATGCAAACATTATTCTGATTATCTCCAAGCGACGGCAAACAACATTACCTTAGTTCTGTCTACAACTACGTGGAATTTGCATATTTTTAAATCTTTATGCTTGGTAGCTGGGACACCCGGTACAGCGATGCGCGTCGCGGCTCTACTAGTCGGTGCGGTGATTGGTGCAATGTGCTAATAAATCGCGAAATGAAAACTCGTATAGAGCTGCGCTCAGAGTTTGCATTAGGGGGTATCGTAATTGTCGGTGATCTTTAGCCTCGTGCCGGACCCCATAAGTTCACGTGTTACGTGACGCCATCGGGCAAAAAGGATGTTCCACATCCGTCCTCCATGGGTCTGAGTTGCGCTGGCTAACACTCTCCTGGGGCTAGACGCGGGGGATAAGCAACAAAGCTTGTATTTAAAAGAGTATTGCTACAGTAGACAGCTTTAGCAAATAGTATTTAATTGTGGGAGGTAACCACCGCCTTGCACGCCCGCTAGTCCTGTCACCGAGTGACGTGTTTGAAACCGTACAACAGCTATCACTACTAAAACGTTATTGACGCATGTGTCTGTTTTCAGAGTTTCCAATCAATCTACTTCAAGTAACACAATTATTTGGTGGGGGAAACCGCCGTAATATGTAATTTGTTAAGTTTCGACTGAGCTATGAGGTTCAACTGAGACCGTAGGCGCTTTTTTTTCTTCAGATCGACTATAACCCGTGATTTATGCATAGAAAGAAGCGGGAAATCTTTCACCAGAACAATATTATACTATCACTTTAATATATAGTAAAATTCTTTCAGTGAACATGACATTTCATTGATTATATTTGGTTCAGGCGTGCTTATCAAGCAGGCTTTGCTCGTGTAACCACGGCTTGTCATTCTCCGCTCAAATAATGGCCCGAAATGTTCCCGCACAATGTAACTGAAAACATGAAGGACAGAGTAAATTAGGCATGCCAAAATAGCACGTCTCCTCCCCGAATCCGCATAAAGTACCAGAAACAGTCAAATCCCGTAGACCATGTAACAAATAAGCGATAATTATAGAGGGCTGCCAGATGCAAACGTAAACACGGTGAACGCATGGCAGTAACCATTGAGAATGACGTCATACTGCTGAGCTGCAGTTCGTAGGTTTGATCACATATGCGGCTGCCTCTTTTAGTTCGTTTTCCCGCTCGGCAATCGTTTCACAGGCGTTGGCTTCAGTTTGCACGGGTCAGCCGGAGTTGTCCCGTGCTGATAATGCAGGAGGCCCCAACACATCTTGTCGGCCATCCTGGGGGTCCTGCGAAGATGTAGTCGACACTTCTTACCCCGGGGAGCACTCTTTTACATTTAAATCATGTGAGAACTCTTTTGCATAGCCCCGATGTGCTTTATGTATGAGTTGCTTGAATTCAGATACATCTTAGACAGTTTTATTTCTTCTCTTTTTCTTCACTCTAATAAAATTGTTCAATTCTTAATCTTCCCCACATGTAGCAGCGGATAAGCGGCTATATACACACTCCAGCAGAAATATCTACATTTCAATTACCACTTTAGCAGAGTACTATGTGCGTCTACTTGACGCTTAGATTAAGAAGCTGTTTGCGAAAAGAAGCACGCGAGGTCATTCTTGCGTTTCACCATGAACGCCATCTATGAGACACCTCTGATCTGTGGTAAGTTGAATATTGGCCAAACAGGACGCTGCACTTAAGACATTTAACGGAGAATAGTTTATCAATTCAGGCTCAAACAGGGTCACACCTGCCCTTCCACTGTTCCTCATGCGGCTCCGTACCACAGTTTAATAGCAAGCGGCTGATAGGAAAAGCCGGGAGGCGTTGGCTCGAGATTGCTAGAAGGCGTTCGCATAAAAAAAAGTTATCGCAGTTTCACCTGAAAGGCGAAGCATCAATTGCGATAACAAATTTGTAGAGAGCTATACGGAGTAATGATAGTAGCTTTATCAGGTGTATACCCTTGGACATGCAGCAGCACCGGCCACACGCAGAACTGTTGTCGACGCCGTCGGCGTTTTGCCTGCGTTCGCACAAAATGCGTACGGCGTTGGTGACTGTTGCCGGAGCCTCTGATATAAATAGGCACTTGATGCCGCAGCTAAACGTTGCCTCCCTTCCCTCCCCCTCGCCCCCCCTCCCCGCCACGGCCTTTCACGCGTCGGAAGATGGCGCGTTTGTTCTACATATATGGTGATTGTAAAGGAGGAAAGAGACGCCTACTTCTGCCGCCCTTAAGGGAGCACGGCGCAGAACGCGCGTTTTTCTTCGCCGTGCGTTCACTCCCCGTGAAAGTGCGCGTCCCTCGCGCCCTTTCACTCGTACATACAGCGTTCGGCACGCGGCGACGATTTCATTTCCACTGACGTCATACGGAACCTCACGGCAACGGCGACGCCGACGGCAGAAATCTGCTTTGGAGTGTCCATATAATTGCTATCGCAATAAAAATCGCAGGGCTCCGTGAACGCGGGCTACGCGCATGCGTATGGACGCCGCGAATATGCACAGCGAGCACCATGGCGTCGAATTACAAATGAAAAGGGCGCGGTTCGCGAACGCTCCATTGATCTCGACGGTGCGACACCTGGTGTGACACAGGGAAAGCGGATATTGCTATACATGCAAAGAAGAGACGCTGCGCACATATACGGCGAGTACCGCGGCGTCGAAGGACAAACGGAAAGGGCTCGAACGGGGCGATTCTCTTCCCTACCTCCAGGCGACTTACTCCTGCGGCGCTCGCTTCCCTCGCGGCTTGAATAATTATCTCGCTGATTTCACAGACGGACCATCTACGCTTACGCTTAAAGCGTACCAATCTAGGACACTCTACTTACGCGTAAACAGCTGATTCCTGCATTAGCGTTCTGTCGTTTTTTTTTTCAGAAAAGCGAATTCCAAATGTTAGATTGGGTTTGCATGATAGTTACACTGGCTTGGGATATTATGATCTCAACTATTGTGTCAGCATTCCTGGCACGTGGGGAGAGTGTAATGGTTGTGCGTATACATCTTCCGTATCTATATATAATGTATGCTTCCTGGAATAAAATTAGTTGCGAGCTTGGCACTTTTTCTCTCTCTTCTTATCTCTTTCGATAATTATAACCTTGCGTAACACATCCTTCTTAAGTTGAATAAAGAGCTTTCTCTCCATCAGAAAAAAAGAAGAGTGATAAAAGTGGGAATTGGAGCGGATTTACGATTGTTTCTACAGAATACAAATATAGCATATATATTTTGCGATAAAAGTCCTAATAGCGCCCTGAAACGCTTTTTAAACATACAAAAAGAATGCGGCTACTGGGAACATGTGAGCAAATGTTATTGCACTGCATGCAGCAGGGAATTTACAATCGCGTGCGCAGTGAACAATCGCTTGCTCTCGCAACCGCAAAGTCGTTATTAAAAGAGTTGGCCACCAACGCTATTGGCCGGTTTCGTGACTCTTTCTTGTTTCATGTCAGCTGCTTGCGGCCTCTGAGATGGCAGCGGCGTCCTGCGTAGTGTAGTGTACCACAGTCACAGCGGGCAAACTTGCGGCAAGAGATACCGCCAAACTCATGCCGCAAATCTTGCGGCATGAGATTCGTGGGACGACGTGTTTTAACAATGAGGCCATTCTATGATTATAAAAAAATGCTTCAGAGACCCTTTACGGTCAATTGAATGTGCTAAATGCTATTAGATCAGCGAAATCTTTCTTTGAACACTGCTGAAGTTTTTACAGCGGTAAATGACCGCGCTAGATAACTGCTAGGAGTATGACATTTCGTACTATATACGAGCGTTTGCTTAGCTTCTCATTAAAGTGTTGAAAAGCGAGAGAAGTCATAAGGGAAAGGCAGGGAGGTTAACCAGGCTGATCCCGGTAGGCTACCCTGCACTGGGAAAGGGGATTGAAAGAGGAGAAGGAAGAGATAAGTTGACAACCTGCACAGTTACACAGTCAAGCGTTCATCGCTCAGAGAGCCACAGACGGTCATACAGGCCGGTTCACCTAAAAAAAAAAAACGCAGCAACGCCTTTGTAGCCCTGCACACAGCAGAAGCACAAGGCCACGGGCACAAAATCTTCTGCGTAAAAGGAATGTCGTCTAAGTGGCCCAAAGCCGGCCGAAGGGCATTCCTCTCATCTTTGTATCTGGGGCAGTCACATAAGAGATGTCTGGTGGTTTCCTCAGCACCACATGTGCTGAAATTGGAACTGTCCAACATTCGAATAAGGAATGTATAGACATTTGTAAATGAAACGCCTTTTCGCAGGCGCCAAAGTCCTTAATGTTACTGTAGCTCCACTGGGGCACATTTAGCAGCCGCAGCAGATGTCAAACTAGGAGATACAAGCGCTTGTCTTGTCTGTCCTTCTCTCTATATGTGCTTATTTACGCTCCCCTTTAAGTGGCTAGTTTTCATGTGCAGCTGGGTAATTTCCGCCCTTGACGTTCAAAAGGCCTTCGACACCATATCTCACTCCGCCATACTAGAGGGCCTTGAGGACGTCGGATGCGGAGAAAGAACATTCCATTACATTCAGGACTTTCTGCGTGACCGCACCGCAACAAGTTGCGCTCGGAGTGTCACGGTCCCTCCCATATGAACTGCCGGGCCGCGGCACGCCTCAGGCTGCACTATTGTCTCCGTTCCTATTTAATATTGGAATGCGCAAGGTCGCCCTACAGTTACAGGAAGACGAAGACCTCGGCGTGGCAATGGCAATTTACGCCGACGACATACGCTCTGGGCGACCAAAGGCTCACACGGGGACAGACAAAACACACTTCAGCAAGCCCTAGACATGGTCGAATCATGCACAAAACATGCCGGCATAAAATGCGCACAGAGCAAATCAGAATACATACATATTCAACCATCAAGAACCCAAGCCAACAGAGCTCCACCGTTACAACTACTTCTAGACGGAGAACCCATCCGAAAAGTCCAGCAGCTACGAGTGCTCGGAATTCATATACAGGAAACGGGCAGTGCCGGCATCGCCCGGTCTAAACTCAAGCGCACGGTTCTCAGTGTTACTAGCCTCATTAACAGAATAGCACGTAACAGAGAGGGAATGACGGAGACAGACACTATGAAATTAGTACAGGCCTTCGTCATAAGCAGAATCACGCTCTTCCTTTGCAAGCCGCCCGACAAACTGACGTCGACCAAGCAAATCGACTGCTCCGGATTGCCTGCAAGGCGACACTCGGCCTGCCCGAAAACATGAGCACTGACCGTCTCAGCGAGATGGGCATGACGAACACATACGAAGAACTCGCCACGGCCACACTCATGGCCCAGGGCGAAAGACTAAACGCAGCACCCCAGGGGTGCTCCGTGCTAACATGACTACGATACCCCCTAACGCCACAGTTCTGCAGAGACGAGACCACACTTATGCCACCTGATCTACGAGCAAAAATTCATGAGAACCCCATCCCACGTCATATGAACCCTCACTTCCACGTGGAACGACGACAAGCCCGAGCAGCCATCCTGCGCAAAGGCAGGAGTACTGAGACACATACTTTACTGACGCGGGCTTATACCCCAGAGGTGAGATAGCGACTCCTACTTATGTGGCTGTCGCGACAAACCGGGGGAGACCTATCGTAGCAGCGTCCGTACGCACAACTTCTAGCGCCACGGCGGAATCCGCGGTCATAGCCCTAGCCATCCGAGACGCTGAGGCCAAGAGCCAGTCGGCCTATATAATCACAGACTCGCAAGACGCCTGCCGGCTCTTCCTTCAGGGAGTACTACCGGACGGCGTCCTTCGCATACTAGGACAAAGCCTCCAAATGGACCACGGGATAATCTGGTGTCCCGCGCACACCGGAGTGGAAGGCAACGATCGGGCGGATCGTCTGGCTCGAGGTATAACAGGCCGAGCCGCGATACATACCGCTCGAACGGACGCCTCTCCGACACCCGGCAGCACACCGAGAGACATACTTGAGGCACAACGACTAGGAAGATGAACCAAAGCTCCACCTCACCCCAAGCTCAACAGGCGACAGGCAAGGGACTGGCGCAAAATACAGACAGACACCTACCCACACTTACACAGACTCCACCAAATATTTCCCAACAAACACAGCGACAGATGTCCACGGTGCGACTTCACCCCGACACTAGAACACAACACTCACCAATGCACGCATCGTCCGGCAGACACCGTCTCGCCGCTACTTAACGATGCACTTAACAATAGGTAGAGGGAGGCACGACTCTCCGAACTGGACTTGGGAAGCCAATTGGCGACCCTCGACCAGGCCTGGCACGCCACAATAGCCAGTGGGGCCCTGGAAGAGGGGCTCCAGCCACAGTAACCAAGCACGATCTTTATTTTCAATAAAGTAGTTTCTCTCTCTCTCTCTCCACGGGGTATGCGCCCGAAAACATAACCTCGGCTACTGCATATGTGCAACTAGGCACGTGCCACTTGGTATGTGCCGGAATAGACAGTTTGCGTTACTTAATATGAGGAAACGGGCATGGGCTACTCAGTATGTTCCCGAATAGAAAAGTTAGGCCATTGAGTATGTGCCACTGGGTGTGTTCCACTAGGTATATGCCCTAATAGACAACTGAGGTCACTATATATGTACGGCTATGTGTAGTGAGGAACTAGTATGGCAACCATGAAGAAGCAAACGGAAGCCACGAAGAAGTGAATGCGCGAGCTCGGGACGAACGTGCATGCAATCTCGGGGCCTTCGCAACACAAATGGCTCAGCCAGTGCTGTCAGGCTAGCCAGGGCGTGTACGGGTTCTACCTGAGGCACAACATGGACCGAGCCGGTGCTACCAGACCAGCCGGGACGAGACAGGCGTGTGCTGCGGTGAACCTGTGCTCCGGCCAGAGCTGAGATGAACGGGCGCGGTGAATGGGCGTTCGAGCCCAGCGGTACCAGATGGCTTTGGTCGCGAGTGTGATGTTCGGCGAGCCACGTGAAAGGGTCCGGCACAACGGCCTGCTGGGGTCGTGGCCACGGCAACGCGTTGCTGACGTGTGGGCCTGCCGTGCTGCCGCGCGAGCAGTTCGCTGTCTGGTGCGCTGGCCGCATGTACGAGTTCTTCGTACAAACAGTGCTGCGTCAGCAAGATCCCAAACCTCCGACATCGTCACTGAGTACTGTGAGTGACCATCTTACGAGGACGCTTAGAGATTCATCGTAACGTCATTGAGGACACACGCTGTGACACACGCGCGTGAGTCGTGGACTACGTGGACCTTTATAGAAATAGTTCACTGTCTTGTTAACTCATCGTAACTATAATTGTTGCCGCCTGTCGTGGATAAATGTTTGTCCTTTCTATGACTTTGCTTCCTGTATCTGGGTCCCTGGGCCCACGGACCACCACACTATGCTTGTGGCGGTGGGTATATGTGCCCGAACAGACAACTCGTGCCATTGTGCATCCGCAAGCGGGCTGGTCCACCGTGCATGTACTGGAGTCGTCAATTTGGGCAATTGGGTAGGTGCAACTATGCATGTGTCACTGACTATCTTCCCGAGTAGACAACTTCTGTCATTGAGTATGTGCAACTTGGCATGTAGCATTGTGTATGTACCGATAGAGACAACTTTGACAACTGCATATGCGCAACTGGGCACGCGTCACTGGGTATGAGCCCGAATAAACAACTTGCGCCATTGAGTATGCGAGACTGGCCGAGCGCCGCTTTTTACATGTGCTGGAATAGACAACATCGGTATTGTGTATGGACATGTGCTGACAACTTGGGCCACTGCGTATGTTCAAATGGACATTTGGCACCAGGTATGTAGGCATCCTTGTCGAATCGTTCAAAAAGGGTATGTGACACGGTGTGTGCCGCGATAGACTAAGACAAGAGGCGCTAGAAGTGGAGTCGGCAACAGAAAACTAAAGAAAGGTGGTTTGCTGGGCGAGTTGGTAATGCATCATTGACTTAGGCGGTGAAAAATAACATAGACGGAGGGAAAGAAAACGCGCGGTGTCTGTGTTTTCTTTCCCTCCGTCTTTGTTATTTAGCGTTGCCTAAGTCAATGATGAAAACTGAAGTAAATACAAAGAAATGAAGAAGGCAGCATCAAAAGCGTCTGAGTGTGTAGACATAAGGGAAGTGAACACAATGGGACCAGAGCGTGCACTAGGTGAATAATGTGGCAATACGGTGTGCTGATACATTACTTCAATGCAGATCCCATTAACATCAAAATTCATGGCGAAATACATTCTCCCGGAATGTTTTTTTCGCTTGTTGCTGTCGCCCGAACAGAAGGTGTCAGTGACCCTTCGTGATGGCGTAATGGCTTTGGCGTTACGCTGGTAAGCCTGAGGTTGGGCGATTACATCCCGGCATCGGTGGCAGCATTTCTTTGTCTGCGAAATGACAGCGGTAGAATTATATTTCATTCATTTGCATTCGTGGAACAAAAGGTCACATTGTAGAAATCAGCCTCGGCGGCTGAATTTCGTTGGGTGAGAAATGACAAAACGCCTGTTTGTCGTGCATTCGGTGCACGTTAGAGACCTACAGGCGTCAAAATTGATCCGGTGACCCCGCTACGACTTCCCTCATAACCATATCGTGGTTTTCGCACCTTAAACCCCATAATTGTTTCAGAACGTATCAGTGCAAATGCACTATTTGGGCTTTCCGGAGGAAATGAAATGCACAAGGAGAAAGAAAATGTCACAGTTTCGCCCTAAGGGCGAAGCAATGAATGCGATAGCAACACAGCAATGTCATACGAAGTAAGGTGAGCGGCTTTGGTAGCAACAACACGCAGAACTGTTGTCGACGCCATCGGCGTTTTGCCCGCGTTCGCTCAAAATGCGTGCGGCGTTGGTGACTGTTGCCGGAGCCTCTGATATAAATAGGCACTGCGTGCCGCAGCTAAACGTCGCCTCCCTTCCCTCCCCCTCCCCCACGCCCTCTCGCTCGTTGGAAGAAGGCGCGTTTGCTCTACATACATGGTGATTGTGAAGGAGAACAGAGACGCCTACTTCTGCAGCCCTTAAGCGAGCACGGCGCAGAACGCGCGTTTGTTCTCCGCCGTGCGTTCACTCCCCGTGAAAGACGCGCCCCTCGCGCCCTTTCACTCGCACATACAGCGTTCGGCGCGCGGCGACGATTTCTGCTCCTTCTCGCTCCTTCTCCGGCTCCGCATCGGCTGCAGCTGGACGGCAGCACGCAGCTACCGACTGGGACGAGCGACGTCCCCGGCCTGCAGCTCCTGCGGGGAGCCGGAGACGATCGAACATCTCCTGCTGGCCTGCCCGGCGTACCTCCAGCAGCGGGGCCCACTCCTGCAGGAGTTCCGCCGCCTGGGCCTCCCCTCTGGCAAGGAGGAAGATCTCCTTTTCCCCGGCCGACACCACCTTTCTGCACTTCGAGGCGTCGTGGAGTTCCTTGACTCGTCAGGGCTCTCCGCACGCCTCTAAGGACATTTCTACAAGCGGGAAGGCCTCACGGCCTCCCACCCCACCCCAGGCCTGACCGGCCTGGCACAACACCCCTGCAGACTCTGCGGCACACCAAGGCCTTCCATCTCGGCCTGATACGTGCCGCCTATGCCTGCCGGTTTTGCTTCGCCCAGCCATGGCGACTCCACTCTATCCCTTCTTTCGCTCCCACCTACCCCTGCCCGTGGGCGCTGAGCCGTGCTCCCTCAAGGGCTGCAGAAGATAGCGCCAACCTTTCCCTTTCCCTCAAGAACCACTTATCGCGACGATTTCTTCTCCAAATAACGTCATACGGAACCTCACGGCGACGGCGACGGCGACGGCGACGCCGACGGCAGAAATCTGCTTTTGAGTGTCCATATAATTGCTATCGCAATAAAATAGAACAAGCCTTTTAGTAGTAGTCTTTTGTTGTTCCAGACATGTAATCCATCACATCCATCACAAAAGGCCACTGTATCGCGGCTTTCGTCCACATAGACCTTCATCCTGGAAAGCATGCCAATATTTACGTTAGCGGAAGCGTTGACGAAGCGTTGCAGAAGTATTCCAGGAATCGCTGCAGAAGTTAAACTGCAAGGCATCTTCCTCTTTTCTTAAGATTTATGTTCAATAGTGGTCTGCTTTTCGAACTCATCGCTTTCGTACCGTGTTTGTGTAAGGCTTAGGTTGAGAGGCGCCAAGAGAACGGGATCTTTCTTTATAAGCAATGTTTGAGGAAGCATTATTTCGTGCTAAGAAACTGTGGGCAGCCTTACACAAATAAAATGGAGTTAAAGTACTTCGATATATACGAAGTTACACAGTGCTCCCTAATTGTACAAGGTAAACTGAGGACTAAAATGAATTCCTTTTGGGTTTTTTCGAGAACACTTGAAAACATCAGTGGGTTTGTACATTGCCCGAAGGAGAGGGAGAATAATAAGAACGCAGGCTTAGTCAGTCAAGTGTGTTTCGGATGGCACGGCCTACAAAAATTAAGCTTATGGAGGTTATATTTCGTTTCTAAGAACATATGAAAATGTACTTGAACGTGCAGAGCAATGTTCGCTGTTTTTTAACGCTAAAGCGTTAAGGGACCCGTGTCGCAAAAAATGCGGCGTCGGCGTGGGCGTAAGCGCCGGCGTCGTTGTCGGAAATAATCATGCCGAACCCCTTCATCTCGAGCCATCCCACTGGGCTGCCCTTCGCGTGGCGCACGGCGTTAGTGAACAAAAATTTGATTTCTCAAAATAATATCTGTCAGAAAAATTGTAAAGTACGACTTAACCACAAACTACAGACGTGATAGCGTCGGAGTGTGATTTGAATATACGAGAAAAAAAAAGCCTGATAAGACGCCAGGGATCTTTGAATGCTATCGCGTTCCACTCTTAAATGCGAAGCTGAAGCGTCCTTCATTTTTTTTTCTCTGGACCGCAGGCTTACGTAAGCATAATTCGCTCGAACAACGAAGTCTTGACGTAGCTTGTTTTCCTATGCAAATGAATAACGCTTTGCTTATTGCATGTGGGAATTTATGCAATTCATGTCAGTAACTCAATAAAGAAATTCTCTTGAATTCTAAAACCACATTACCCACTTGGGTCGACACACCTACGACTACAAGAGTAGAGATCTAAGCACGAATATGGCTCTTTCCTTAGTCTGTTTCCACCTCTAGCAGCCAGTCTAGTATCCAGGAGCACTTTGAGGGGCACCCTATCAAGTTTGACGTCAGCTGGGGGACTCCACGCCGCGGCGCCACGCGTGCGCTCGCTTTCTGAAGGCTGCTTGACGGGGTCGTTCGTGTTGCCCGGCTCAAGTTTCTAAAATGCCGCGAATTTGAACGTATGGATTTGTAGTACGGTATGTACGTACGTAATATTCTAGAACATATTACCCTGAGAAATCGAGAGGTGCGGCCTTCGGAAGCTCGCTCAGTTGCGATTGCTCCGGGTGTCGTCTGCTACCAATCAGTGATGCACTTGCGTGTGCGGCGTGGGCTTCTTAAAGCTATTTCGTGGCTGTAACGCAATCAGTATGGTTTGCCAGCCCTCTTTTGATGACCAACTGCCGCATTTGGCCTTCGGTGTGCCATGTTTGCGCTGCTATACAATGTTTGCCTGTGTGCAGCGCGCCCTGCGTGGGTGGTCGCATGCTCCTCTGGACACAAAGTTCAATTTTGTTGCCGCCCAGCGCTTTGAGCATACCACGGAAGACATTTGATGACATGTAATGTGACATTACGCGATTAAGCGATGAATTATCAGCTTTACCTTGTCCGACACGGTGCAAGCCGGATCAGCGTACACAGGATGAAGCGAGTAAACAAACATTGTGTGACTGTGTGTTAGAGCCCAGGTTTGCTTGACATCTTGTGCATTCTTTCATTTACAATAGGAAGATTCCCCGGTTTTCGTAAAAATAAAATGACGTATGAGAAGAGTATAATAATTAAATTATATAACTTACAGAGTTGCTTTCAATACCATAAAATAGACTAACTAGCGCATCGAAGCGTTGTCGTCTACATTTTAATGCGTACCGCCGACCCCTCAACCCATGTTTGCGGAGGTTATGAAATGTCTAAAACATATTGTAGAAGGGCGGACAAAATTAATGGACAAATAGGAGATTGTTACGTAGTCTTGTGCTGCAGTGCTTACCAGTGCAAGGTAATTCAAATTGATTACATCCGCCATGTCTCAGCTCGGCCCCCACACGTTAGCCTGCTCGGCTTAGTCGGCGACTCTTTTTTCCTGGCTCCTGCCATGCCTATGGCGCAGAGTGCGCTGCAGGTATTTACCCAGTGATGTATGTAAATTATGATATCATAACAAAAATAGGCGACGCCTTTTGCGAAACCTAATTAGAATATTATACTCAATATATTTTGTTCTGTAAGCACGTCTTGTGTATTTGAATCTGAGACATGAAAGTTGATAAGCCTGTGTCGGCCACCAGTACTCGACCGAATAAACAGCTGGAACGACAAACTAGACAGGACAAAGAAATTGGTGCGCACAGGCGCAAAAACTTGTTCTATGCATCACAAATGCTTTCAACAAAGATTTTACTGAATGCTATGTTGTTGTTTGAGAACTGGATATTTTTATCTTTACACTGATATAATGATGTTTTCCGAATTGTTTCCGGTCGTCTGAAAGTGCGCTAAACAAAAAAAATTATAGCGGAATTCATCTCACAAACACTGTCGGCGATAATGCTTCTTCTTTCTGGGGTTTTACGTGCCATAACCAGTTCTGATTATGAGGCACGCCGTAGTGGGGGACTCCGGAAATTTAGACCACCTGGGGTTCTTAACGTGCAATACAGCGCAAGCACACGGGCGTTTTTGCATTTCGCCTCCATCGAAATGCGGCTGTCGGCGATAATGCGAATAGCATTCGAACAGTATAACGAGAGACAGCATTTCTGAAGTCGCGTTTATTTAACACGTGTAGTGGTAATTGTGACATTTGTGTTGCCTCCATTTTTGTTGCCTCCGCTGTATGCCACTTACTGAAAACCCTTTGACAACCACCCGCATAGAAGTGCCTTATTAGAGTTATTAGAACTAACTATATCGGAGGGACGCATTGGACAGCCTGAATTCCTGTGCGCCATAGGAAAATACTTTAAGTCTCATCGTCTTGGTACACGGAAAGTACACTTTGTTCGTTACGCCGCTCTCCTGTTAGCACTATGGAGACATTGGATCAATAACACATACTTCGCATAGAGGCGTCCCCTCCTCCTCCTCAATGTTTCGCAACGCTGGCTACTCCAGCTGAAGCAATGGGGCTGAGCAAAGCCAAATGCATTCATCGGCTGCGGTACTACCTGCTGTAATAAGTAACAATAGAACTGCTCGCATTATTTGTTGATATTATTAGGTCACCGGGCGGTAAAAGTACCGTCGAGGTGTATGCACGAGTAAAACGCGAATTACGCAGTCTCCTTAGGGTACCCTTCAGGTTACCATGCACTAAAGTGGGATAGTAAGATGTAAATAAGTAAATTACGTTACTTGTACAATGGCTGCGCATACAATGAGGCGAGGCTTTCCAAGGAGATTCTGAAAATACAGCGAAAGACAAGTAAGAACGGCGCCCTCAAGACATCTAACCTACTCGCCTTCACATCATGAATTTGGCAGCCTTTGTACTGGTCTAATTAACTGCTTACCTGTAAAGAATGACTACGCTGCATTTCAAAAGAAACAAATGTAGAAATATAACTATTATTTATTTTGTGGCTGGCTGGGCGATTTGGCTGTTTTTATTAGAAGGATTAAAATAAGCATTTGTGTACATTACCGCAATCAGTTGCGCGACATCGAAGAACACGTGAAGCCATAGACGTCCTCTGAATGGGCAAACATAATCGACACTTTCTTTCCCGTAACAGCAGAGCTTGGGCGAACAAAGGTGGCCATTTTACACAAGGACTGCTACATATCCAGCCAGTTATTTCTTCCTCTAGGCTTTACATAGACAAGAACTAAGTCGTTGTTTCGGTGGAGCACATGTCAAGTCATTTGGAGGCAATCCTTTTATATGGAAAACATCTAATGTTATTTCTGTTTTTAATGCTTCCTGAAAAGAACGAGCCGCTCGAAAGAAGCGTATATAGCCTGTCCGATCCTCTAGCATCTGGGACGCAGACTAAAGAGCTAACTGTGAGCAACGAGCCGTTTATTAATTAGAAATTTTGCTAAACTTTTGTAATTACCCGCCGAGGTAGCTTCGCGGTTATGCCAGCAGCGGCGGCCGCATTCCAATCGGGTGGAATGCAAACACTTTCGTGTAGCGTGGATTGGTTGTACGTTAGGGAATCTCAGGTGGTCAAAATAAATTCGAAATTTCCCACTACGGCATGCATCATAACGGGATCGTGAATTTTTCACGTAAAGCCAAACAATATTATTGCAGTACTGTTTTAGAATTCTGAAAGTATTTGTTTCTAGGGTCCGTGAGGAAACCCACTAGGCGTCGGGATTTTCTTGAAAACTATGAAACATTTGTTTATTCAAGACAAATTACTATGTACCATTGCTCAGGATGTGTCTCTGGCGTCGCCACTCACATTTTTACTGAAATTCAGCCCAGAAGCTTCCCAAGAAAACTTCAGGACCCCGACCTTTCAGTAATGGTTAAACACAGCACAGTCTGAGAATGTACACTTAGCATCACGAGCGAACACACCAATATTCACTTGACATTGACAGAATGCTTAGAACAATGTGCTCACCATTCTTCACTTTACTGTGCTCTCCAAGTCTGAATGGATGGTCATATTTAAAGGGCCTGGGTCCCTTTAGAATTCCCGAATAACGACCTCGAATGTGAGGCGAAAAGCTTCAGTTCTTTCATTGTAGTTACACCAAGGAATGTTTTAAGACGAGTTCTAGTTCATTAGGCATATTCAGTCTTATTGCTAAACCGTTCTTGCTCTGGAACAATGAATTGCCAATTACTGACTTCCTTAGGCTAATTAGAAATTTTTATATTCATAGGTTTCCCTTCAACGTAAGATGATACTGGACTGGGGTGTTCTTTAGTGTGACCCTGAATGACGGACTCGCCAGGATTTTAATTTCGGATGCAGCTTTCTGCATTCGAAGGGGCATTTAGCGTATTCGAAGCAGTTGCCGACACTTCAAATGCTTCTCTGTTGCTGAAATTCACTCCAGAGATTCGTCGTTTAGCTGAAGGGTAGATAAGGTATTCCACTGTGTTGCATGAACTCGTCGCTGCAGGCGTGTTGCCATTGAAAATGTTGGAAAACGGTGCCGTCTTTATCGTTCACTTTTTGACGCGCATATCAGCGCGTAAGTGCTGTGTACGTTGCACTTCGAAGGCGTTTCAGGCCTTAGCAATCACACAACACAATTTTTTATCCACGGAACATTTATCTCTATCTATTACAAGATATTGTGGTTTCTTGTTTGTTTGTTTGTTGTTTAGTCGCAACAAAGCTCGCACTGAGCTCATTTTTATGTTCTTTTTTTTTCTCAATTGTCTTCCAGTTCTTGCATTACAAATATGCCTTATGAGCAATGTCTTCATGTTGTATACGCGCATTCTAATAGGAAATAAATTAATAAGTGAGTGCAATAAAAATAATCGCAAGAATTATTTTAAAAATTTCGTAGTGTTTTTTTTTTCTTTACCAAACCCCGTCTCTCGTAAAGCATCTTTGACTGAAAGCTGGAAATTTCATTTTGACTAAAAGTTTCAAATGTCTACATAATATTAGGCAAAAAGAGAGTTATTCAATAGCCTTTAATTCGAACACCACAAATTGTTTTAGGCAGTGCTACATACTTGCTATGCATAACATACATTTTTTGAGCAAACAACACCGACGGTCTAAAGTTCGTTTCCGATGAGAACGTCCTATGCATGAAATAATTAGACTTCGTCCTCGTAAGTCACGACGAAGGTGCTCGGGGAAGGTATGCCCAGGGAGAAGTGCGCTACGCATACAGATTTAGCAGACTTCCTTAATGCGTGCGTGTGCATTTATGTTAGCCGATGTTTTAAGGTTCACTGTACGGCTGTCATTGTTCAGCGTATCCTATCCGCCACTAAAGGTAAATGGCATTGAGTGTAGGTCTTAGAGAAAAGTGCCGATGATTTCATAAATAAAGCCAACCGAAATATAATGGTGCAAGTGATAGAGGTCACAAGGTATTCTGTTATTCTGACACCGCATTGACGCAGAACAGGAGGTATGTGAACTATTAACAATGCTACAAGTAAGCGTCGCACAGAACAGCTGGTCGAGGACATACATACCTCCCCTTTAACTTGTTAGTTTTATTCAGTTCTAACGAAAACGCTATGCTTTCGCTTATTGATCAATAAATAGTTCACACTCTCATAATATAATTGCGCTGCTTGTAGGAAAAAACAAAGTGCCTCCCAGTAAATTAACGCCATCACTCCGTGGCCTGTCCAGTTGTAAATGTTGAATCTTAAAGTTCCTTGGCTGATTTCTGCAATGTAACACTTTGTTCTACGATGTCAAATGAATTAAGCATAATGTTAGCATTGAGGGTTTGAAACATTTACCATATTGCTGCATATTAGACAAGCCACTAGCACGGGGAGATTGCGAATACGTAGTTTCAGGCACGTCATGCTAGCTGCTTCCCTCCACACAACACAGCTTGTGTGTGTTCGTTTCATTGGCCAAATTTCAAGACTGTAAAAGAAGACATAAGATTGCTGCCGCTTCAATAGGTGACTAAATAGGCGCCCTTGGCAGTGTCATAACAGACTTTCCGAGTGTGTTGACGCATGACTCCTCGTTTGCGAAAGGGTGAGTGTAATACTCTTCCTATCAACCGTGGGCAGAGCCCGTCGCAAAAGTGCTGGCGGGATTGAGCAATGACCTCAATTCTGTGTTTCTATAGAAGCCTTAAAAGCCTAAGCCAGACACGATGAGGCGGGCTGTGGCGATGTCTCCTAAAATGCGCGGCAGTCAACGTCCTCCTCCAAACGGTCGCAATAGCGTTCCGACTACCCGATAACTTGTAACTGAGACAATTCCTTCATTTAGAGCGTTATGACTGCTCAGGAGGTTCTAGAGCATCTGTGATGCAGCTTGCCACTATAGGGCGATAGCTGCAAGACTCTCACGTTTAAGCGAAAGCGTTCAAGCGCAAATGGTCAGGGATTGTCTGCAATTGCCACGGTGTACCTGAGTCCTGAAGACTAAACTCACATGATTACCCTGTTATAACTGACATTGTTATGGAAGCGCTCTGACCACACATCGGGCACCATGCCCGGGACACTTGTCACCACATGACGTCACTTACAGACGTTCGTCTGTCAAATGCTCTCGGCTTATTGCATCTTTCGGCCTGCAGTTTAATACATGAAAACAGACCTCCGGTTATCGCAGCCACAAGGGACATTTAGAACCAGAAATTCGGGGCAAATTTAAACTGTCATCGCAAGTTCTCAAGCGGCCTCGTTTACTGCTGCTGATCGAGGCATAAAAGGAGAATTTCCACTGATGATTGGAGAGCAGTGGTCGCATCATTGCCATCATAGTAATGTTGAAGGCATCTCACATGCCTGTGCCTTCTACTACGGAGATTGCTGCCCTTCATAGAGCTTTTCACATAATTTGTAAAGAATTTTCTCTTACACGAAGCCGCCATCAGTTAAACAAAGCAACAATATAAAATGAACGCTATCCGACCTGCGGCAGGAAGCAAACCACCAACTATACCAGCGGACAATGTTCCGCAATAATGAAGGCAAAGCTACAGGGTGGTAATTCTGTACATTTGTTACTGCGTCAAGTAGTCCGGTTGTGTTTGACAGTGCTTTGTTTTGGTTTCCCCCCACAGATACTGAATCAGCATGACTTGCTCCTTGGGACGTCATCGACATTTGTCAAAACGTGGAAGACCGAAGCGAAAAAAAAACTCTAACTATAACACTGAATGATGCATTTTATGTTCTATTTTATTGTAAGTGCTAGAGTATATAAGTTGATTGCTGTTTCCCTGCTTTACTGAAGAATTTATGAGGCTCTGCGACTATTTCCCGGGAAGCCGTCAAGCAAGCTTTCGTATGCGTTAATTTGCCTTTACTGCCACAGAAATTCGCACGCGAGTATAATGCTAGAAATTTTATCTTGACTATCTCACCAATAAAGAATACGTCGTAAATATGTCATGCCTTCTAGTTCACTGTGGCATCATGGGGAACAAAGGTACTGATGAAGCTGCTATATGTGCCTTTAAAAATGGGTTGTGTCCAGCTGAAACGAGCACATGCGGCAACATAATTTTGCCTGGTCGCACAGGGTGACACGTGGTCTACGTGGAACACAAAACGTTTTCAACACACTTGTCCATAATATGAGGGGACTTCTCGCCGACTCCGTCTAACATCTCTACTACGACAATCAGAAATAACTATTTTGTGCTGACTGTCGTGTGATGTGTTTTTCGCGAAATATTTTCTTGCCTTACGGAAATAGATAAGATTTTTGCTTATAACGAACAACACCGCGAGAAACACCTCCTGCCTTGGCTATTGAGAAATGAATTCTGTGATACGATGCAGTTCCGTTATTTACTGAAAACAATAAAAGCAAAAGTCTTTTTACTTTAAAATGGTATTCCTCCTTTCACTTTCCTAAAGAAAAAAAAAGTGAGTTAGGTAAAAACTGTGCTTTAAGAGTCCATTTATTTCTAACAGGAAATGAACTAAGCTGCTCGAGACGAAAACGCTTTCGGTAATTCTGCCAAAGTTGAATGCACAGTATATGAGTTATTGAATCACATTTAGTAAGATGGCCCGCACAAGCTTCAACTTCACAACGATGATTTCTGTCACATATCTCTTTTAGAAGGTGCACAACAACAAGTGTTTATGTATGCACTGCACCATTTCCAGGAAATCAAGCCTCTTCGGCGTCTGCACCACATTGCCAAACGCAATTCGCAAAGAGTATCAAAGACCGTACCGCTCCATTGATACAGACATGGTAGGTTCTTTTGTTTTGTTCCCGGTGACCGCAACCACTGCAAAAAAATGTATATATATTCGAACACTTAGTGACAGGAAATAGGAATGACGGTCAGCATGGCAAGGGAGAAAATGAGCCTTTTAGGGATGAAACATACACGATCACACGAAAAACTTACGCAGTGAACGAGAGTATCACGAGCAGGGAGCAATCAAATACAAGCGCACCGAGGCATCAGATCGTGGAGCAGCCGTACTTGCGCAGGCGTATAGCGTATCTGCACTCCCGGAATTTATGTGCACTTTTGTTTACTTTCTCAGCCCCTGGGTGGCTTCACCGTTCCTGTACTCTGCTCCAGTAGCCACGCATCCGGAATGTTCCTAGGCCTTTCCGTCCGCGCCACTCCGCAAGAGCAAACTTCAAGAATGCATTCTGCCCGGCAAAGCCTTGTCCCGCTAAGAATGTGGAAATGCTTTCCCTTAGACCCCCCCCCCCCCCCTCCTGCCCCTTCTCCTACCATAAACCCTGGAGTGTCGAGATTCCCGCTCTCTGTGAACAACTGCCTGGCTGAGAGTCCTGCCTCGCCAGGTTTCCTTCTTCCTGTGTGGCGTCCATTTGATATCAGGAACCCTAGCTGCCTGACTGAGTTTTTCAAGCTTACACAGACGTCTCGGCTGAAAGATTTGCTGAGCTGTGTTGCTGCCGCCGTCTCCGTGTACTTGTATGCACAATTTCTTTGGTACATTCTTATTTCTCCACATTTTCTTATTTTGAGGTGCCGTTGAAGGTTTAACTTCGGGCTTCAGGTATCACGTTACATTTACGGTGAAATTTTTTAGAGCCCCGCTCCGGAATAAAGTATCTTCACGCTGACGACACGCTAGAATTATCAAGAGACAAACGAAAGGTTCTATAAGCTGTTTCCTAAAAAGCTATTGATTGATTACTGCTGCTGCAAAGTATATCCGACCATGTCCCGCCTTTGCCTCTATGAGATCAGTAATAAACAAAAAAAAGTTAGAAAATGAGTAAGAAGTCGCACTTTCGCCCTTAAGGCGAAGCATCGATTGCGATAGAAAGTTAGTAGAGAGCTTTGCGAAGTAAGGATAGTAGTTTAATGGGCCCTATCAAGTTGAAAACATTCGCTTACTAACTAAATATACAAGGACGGCGTCACGCGCGCACAGGTAAACATGAACACATCTCGGTGGATGACCGCGCAAACTCGCTGTGAAAACGCCGGAGTGAGAAAGCGCACCAGCAGCAGCGGGAAAATTGACGTTCACGCTGGCTCTCGTCTCGCTTCAACGCGAACTAAACGTCGAAAGCATAGCGCATACGAAGCTACCGGCCCTCGGCACATGCACTTTGTCCCCATCGCAGATCGTTTTGAAGATGAGGCCCGCGCGGGCACGCACTTCGCTTCAAGATACGGCGTCCGCGCGGCAGCGTGTGAGCAGCAGCTAACGGAGAACAACGCACCCTCCCCGGCCCTCTCTCTTTCCGTCGCCTCGCCCCCGTGCCTCGCGCGCGGAAGAAGACCGCACACTTCCGGCCTGCCTTCTTCCGTCGCGCGCGCTACATTAAGCCGCGATTGCCGGCTCACCCTCGTACGCTTTCACTCGCACACACAGCGTATGGCGCGCGGCGACGATTTTATCGCCGTTGGAGTTTACACGGAACCTCACAGCGACGGCGACGATGACGGCGACGAAGACGGTGACGCCGAGGGTAGAAATGCGCTTGGAATGTCCATACAATTGCTATCGCAATAAAATGAGTACACTACATGCTGTCCCTCTAATAAGTTATCCTAAGTGACTCAGACACTATCAATAATCTAGTAAGCGAGAACCAAGTCCCCCAAGTCCAGAACCTGAGCTTCATTTCAGTTTTGTATATAGGCGCCCACAGGGCTCATGCATTACATTTTACATTGATATCCTAGAAAAGAGCTACAAGCTGCAATTTAGCCACGTTTAAGATAATAACATACATTACTCCGAACTCAAAGCGATCGTAAAAAAAGTTAAGCAAGTGTTACACGTTTGTAAGAGGTGAAGGCAAAAGCCTGATTGTACACTTGGCACACATTTTGTCATGATTAAGATACGCTTAAGAATTGTGGCAACTGAGTGCCAAGTACGCAATCAGGCTTTCGCCTTCACGTTTTATGAACGTGTAACACTTGCTTAATTTTTCTACCATCTCCGTCGAAGGTTCGTAAATCGAAGCCCACGACAGAACTCACCGAAATCGTCGCACCAACTGGTAGTGGGCCAGTGCCGTCAGCGCCTTCGCAGAGGCAGGGACAGTATGGGAGCGCAGGCATCACGAGCGGCATCGGAGCCATCTGTGAAAGAAGAACACGCTTTGTTCCATAGGATCAGTGCGGATGTAAGCGCTAAACATTTTGCGTGGCATGCGTAGGCTTATTATCCTTATGTGATTTCTCACACATTTTTGGCGTGCCCTCAGCGTAGGTCGTTCGCAGTTCTGTCCATAATGCATTCTTAGGGTTGTTCGAAAAGTACATTGCAATTATTTTAAACTGGTGATATGATGTTTCTGAACATTGTTGGATGTCACATAAGTGTATCAAATCTCCAACTCATCTTTAGATGCAATGCTGCTTATTCGTTAATTGCGAATAGCATTCCTTGCCTACTTCAGCCGTTTAGAGACTATCTATCTATCTATCTATTATCTATATATCTATCTATCTATCTATCTATCTATCTATCTATCTGGTATCTGTCTGTCTGTCTGTAGTCTGTCTGTCTGTCTGTCTGTCTGTCGTCTGTCTGTCTGTCTGTCTGTCTGTCTGTCTGTCTGTCTGTCGTGTCTGTCTGTGTGTGCTGTCTGTCTGTCTGTGTGGTGTCTGTCTGTCTGCTCTGTCTGTCTGTCTGTCTGTCCTGTCTGTCTGTCTGTCTGTCTGTCTGTCTGTGCTGTGCTGTCTGTCTGTCTGTCTGTCTGTACTGTCTGTCTGTCTGTCTGTCTGTCTGTCTGTCTCTCTGTCTGTCTAGTCTGTCTGTCTGTCTGTCTGTCTGCTGTCTGTCTTTCTGTCTGTCTGTCTGTCATGTCTGGCTTCTGTCGTCTTCTGTCTGTCTGTCTGTCACCAACTGTCGTGTCTGTCTGTCTGTCTGTCTGTCTTCTGTCTGTCTTTTGTCTGTCTGTCTGTCTGTCTGTCTTGTCTGTCTGTCTGTCTGTCCTGTCTGTCTGTGCTGTCTGTCTGTCTGTCTGTCTTCTGTCTGTCTGTCTGTCTGTCTGTCTGCGTCTTTCTGTCTGTCTGTCTGTCTGTCTGTCTGTCTGTCTGTCACTGTCGCTGTCTGTCTGTCTGTCTGTCTGTCTGTCTGTCCTGTCTGTCTGTCTGTCTGTCTGTCTGTCGGTCGTCTGTCTGTCTTCTGTCTGTCTGTCCTGTCTGGCTTCTGTCTGTCTGTCTGTCTGTCTGTCTGTCTGTCTGTCTGTCATGGCGGTCTGTCTGTCTGTCTGTCTGTCTGTCTGTCTGTCTGTCTGTCTGTCTGTCTGTCTGTCTGTCTGTCTGTCTGTCTGTCTGTCTGTCTGTCTGTCTGTCTGTCTGTCTGTCTGTCTGTCTGTCTGTCTGTCTGTCTGTCTTGCTTGCCTGCTACGCTGATGCAGTGGCCCGAGTTGTCTACTTGCTTGCGCCGCTACATATGTGCTTCTGTTCAGGATACCATCGCGGTCTTTCCATCGCCCTCATTCCAGTTATTCCAGCTGCTCTTACTCTCGTCATGACGCTGTCGTCACGTCTTCTACCCCAACACAGTGTACCAAGTTGTCTAATAGCCTGGGCCACTAAGTTTGGGCTCGTGGTAGTAATGCCATTTTGGTGGTTGCTTTGGCATGATTCCAGCTTTGTCATCCGACTATCATCATACTATCGTCTTCGCGCCATCGTCGCCGTATAGTCGTCGTGCATTCCTTGTCACGCCACCATCTACAATCGACGTCATGGCAGCTTCGTGATGTTACTCTCGCGCTCAACAAATAAAAATAAAGTACTTTTCGCCACGAAAGTTGCTGTGATGATGCGCGATTCGCAGGTACGATTATTGAAGCTTACATACTAGAGAAGTAACAATGGCTTGCGTAGTTCGAAAACTGGGTCTTTAGATTCGCGTGATACACATTGCTTATATTCGTGATAGTAACGCAGTTATTTCTTTTGTTTACATTTGACGCTAGGTATTTCTTTCGAAAAACTCCGTTGTTTTTATTGTTCTATATATTTGGTGGCCGGCTGTGCTACCCACCCTAGACAGCTGCAGTTTCTCACGGAAGCCACGTGAATAGAAAAGGCGCTGCAGCCGTGACCAAGGCAGTATAACCGAGATGTGTCAGCCCTATTGCGTGAACCTCTCGCTGTGCCCTTGGATAACACCGACGCCTTGCGGGAACTAATCAGGCTTGTTCGAGAAGAGCTTCAAAAGCTCCAGGTGACTCGCACATCGGTAACACGACTTTCTCTAGGTGATGTGATCCATGAGCATATAGTTATTATACTACCGTGAGCTCCAGGAGTAAATCCGGCAAACTGTTCGAGTCCCAGGATAACTTGGAACACTACAGAGCAAGGTGACCAGCCACCACTATCATGTATGTGGAAGGTGGGCGAGGTTGGTTGTCCAAGAACTTCTATGGTGTCAGGGCCGTGCCGGACTTCTTTGGTATCTGCGCCTTCCTGGGTTGCGGAAGCACCATATCCTTGTGGCAATTCCTTCAACCTACGTTGCAACACAAGCGTTGCCAGGGAAAGCAATTGTGGCACGGCAAGGACAAGAACATGTGGAAACATTGACAGCAAAGACATATGCTCTACAATCGTTCTTGTTACCTTATGATAGTGTAATTTTTTGAATAAAACTGTATGAAATTTGCACACGTGCTTGTGGTTTCCGTCTTTGTGGTACCTCATCACGCATTTGTTGCAAACTGCAGGAATGAATCTAGAGATTGTGCTGTTTTCAGTGCCTAGGCTAAAATAACCTTCATTATTGCGAACTTATGGAGCTTGCTTCAGATGACTCTGAATTCCTTCCTGCTACATGACATGATTTTTTTTATTTACAGTCGAGAAAGTAGTTTTTCATGTTTTTGAAGCAGCAAAATTCTGCGCTTCTTATTATTTACATCTTCCAGTATCGCACTGTATAATTCCAATGACTATGCGAATTGAGTGGCTTAACCTCTCAGCAATGCTCCTAAAACGCACAACGCTCTCAAAGCAACTTAAAATTTGTTCATCCGGACAAGAGCGCAAGAGTAAACGTAGACGGCCGACCTACCGCAAATGCAATAAATAAATAAATAAATAATAAGCTCCTCCCTCTTCTCTGCCTCTTCGCTACCCAAGTTATAATCACGTATGCTGTAAATAAATCAACACAGCCGTGACCAACGAGGAAAAATCGAGTTTCGCTGTGGTGAGGCGACAAATGCGCGAACGGAAATATGCTCACATTGCGTAGAAAAAAATGCACAGATTGCGTTAAAAGGCTTGCCAGAAATGAGTTATAGGTAAATGTCAGCCTGTGTTCACGCATCGTCAGTGTAGAGACCTGGGTAAAGGCGTCACGCAAAGCACACTTTCTTCGGGAGTGAAAGTGGTACACTGTGCATTCTGTGCATCGTGGGAGCACTCTAGGCAAACCTAAGAGATGAGGTAGGTTTTATAATAAGTGCTAGAGCAAGCAAGATGAGGAGACGTACGCAATAAATAACGCCTGGCGGCAATTTTAATCAGACAAGCTCAGCCCAAGATGACCAGGGATAAGCGTGCTGTTCGGCTTCTCCCTACTTGTTTCTCCATATGATAGAGCAAATCTTTCGAGCTTATCTACACGCAGCAACGAGGAAGAAGAAAATTCGCAGTCAACGGTAGCAGAATGCACGAAAGCAACTTGGCATAAACACAGGAAATAAAAGTACCAATCTGTGTCTAGGAGGAAGCAAAGAGCATAGGCATAGAGTTGCACACTATAAAACCTAGAGGGAAATGTGGCGCTGCTGCGCTGTGGTATGCATGGGAATGCCGGTATATTGTGGATTCGGATTGGCATCGTTCTTGGAGAGCCAGAACGCCTTGAAGACGCGCCTGGCTAGCACCGTTCCGTCTGTCACAATGATTCATTTCCTGCTAAAAGAGGACGTAAAAAACTGCTTTAGCTTTAATATTATACAAAAACATGTTTTGTTTAATTTTGAGGACATACTATTGGATGCAAAATTCTATGAAACGTTAGAAGTACCAGCTGGCCGCGAAAGTTGGAGGGCAGACGACAAGATTCTCGCTCGCTTTGGAACAACTTGTCGTCTGTTCTTGCTTTTCTTCGCTTGGTGCTGCATTGAAGGTGCGTAAACTTTATTGAGAGATGTAATATGCGTGAATGAAAGCCTTTTACGTAGATTTTATTTTAAGAACGCGTTATTTGTGTAGCCATATCCACGTTTCAGACGAAGCCTCGCAGACACATATCCCGTCATTCCCATGAGGGCACGGCAGCCCTTTATTTTATTTATTTATTTATTTGAAATACTGCAAGCCAATTATTAGGCTCGAGCAGGAGGGGCTTCATGCAAAATACAAAGGTATAGTATCAAACAACGCAAGTGATGAACACAAGAAATAGTACGTATCGCAAAGAAAAAAAAATTCTGTTTCATGAAAATTGTGCAACAAGTGTGGTCATAAAAAGGGAAAAACACAATACACATGTTGTAGAAATGCTAACAAAATAACCAGAAGCATAAAATAAGTAGAGAGGTTAGCAATTCAAAACATGGCGCTGCATTTAACAAAATCACCAGAGGTAAATATGTTAGCTGGCAAAGAATTCCACTCCGCGACTGTGCGTGGGAAGAAACTATATCGAAATGCGTCTGTGCGAGCGAAGATTGGTGCTAAAGAGTGTTCATGACTGTGTCGCGTTGTCCTCGTACTAAGGCGGCTAACAGATTTTGGGAGAGCTAAGTTAATTTTTCAGAAAGGCAGTTATGAAGGAATGAAAGGCGACTAACTTTTCTTCGGGCTTCCAACGTCGGTATATTATTGAGTTTCATTAAATCTGAAGGAGAATCTAGGCGTTTGTACTTTGCGAATATAAATCTAACTGCTTTCATTTGAATTTTTTCAAATTGCATATATCTTTTTTATAATGTGGATCCCATACGACTGAAGCATATTCGAGTTTTGACCTTATGCAAGCATTGTAAGCTAGGAGTTTTGTACTAATTGGTGCATTTTTAAGTTTTCTTTTGAGGAACCACCGTTTTCTCAGGCCTGCTACACAAATATCCGATATATGTGTTGACCACGTGAACTTGTTAGTTAGACTAACGCCGAGGTATTTATACTTGTCAACTTCAGAAATGGGACTGTTTTGAATGGAATATAAGAATGTACTAACTATATTTTTCCTAGAAACACGGAGCAGTACTGTTTTTTCTGAGTTTAAAAGCATTCCCCAACGATTGCACCAATCACCAATTACACATATACTGTTTTGTAGCAAGATGTGATCATTAGCAGATGATATATCTTTGAATACGACACCATCATCGGCAAACAACCGAATAGATACAGTACCGGCAACCACATCAACCAGATCATTTACATAAATAAGAAACAACAAAGGTCCTAAAACACTGCCCTGTGGTACTCCCGAGGTAACTGGAAGCACAGAAGATGTGCAATTCTTTATTTCTACAAATTGGCTTATATTAGAAAGATATGCACTAATCCATCGGACAATGAAGGAAGGCAGGCCGAGGCATTTTAATTTATACAATAGCTTACCATGTGGCACTTTGTCGAAGGCCTTCGAGAAATCCAGGAAAAGAATATCAACCTGTCCAGACTTATCAAGTACACCCAAGATCTCATGCACAGTTGAAACCAGCTGAGTGACTGTGGACATAGCTTTTCTGAAGCCGTGCTGGTGTGATGACAATAGTTTTCGATCGGCTAGAAACCCTTGAATGTAACATGCAACGGCATGCTCCAACAGCTTGCAACAAGTACTTATGACTGAGACAGGGCGGTAACTATTTACAGAAAGCCGGTCACCTTTCTTGTGGATGGGTGTAACACGTGCAATGCGCCAATCACTTGGGATGACATTTGTAGCTATTGACATGTTAAACATCTTGGTCAAAAACTCCGAAATCTGCTCAGGGTAGCGTCTAAGAAATGCATTTGCAATGCCGTCAGAGCCTGGCGACCTTTTATTATTCAGATTAAGAAGCATAGCAGTGACACCTTCACAAGTAATTACTAGTGTTTTCTCCGATAACGCCGGGGAACCCTGATAGACGTATTCGTCTAGCTCAGAAATTACAGTTTGAAAATACTGATTAAAACATTCTGCGATTTCCCTTGGTTCATGTATTATTAGATCATTGACTTTTACTTTGTGTATCTCTTCATTAGCTTCACTTGTGTGGCGCCAAAATTTTTGTGGGTCAGCCGTAATAAATTCTGCCAATGTTTTACTGAAGTTGTTTCTTGCCTGTTTAACTTTTTCCATTAAGTCATGCTTTAATTCAGCGAACTGAGATGTAGAAGTTTTGTGCTGCTTTCTGAGGCGCTTTATTTTCCGTTTCGTCTGTATTACAGCCCTACTGATCCAAGGATATGTGCGACGCTTGTATATTTTTTTTGTAGGAATGAAATGAGTAATGCAATATTCTGTAGCCGAGCGAAAGATTTGCCATCAACGTTCAACATCATGACTGTCAGAGTGCAGATGCATGTCCAAATAATCGATTATGGCTGTGTCATCAGCCTTATTATAATCTCTAATTACAGTCGAAGAAAATGTTTTCTTATTTTCAACAGCTTGTTTAGTCCAGTTAAAAGGAATTAATTTATGGTCCGAAATTCCAGGTTCCACAAGAACTGATCCACTTGCTAAACATTTCGGTAAAAAATAGCAGGTCTAAAATTGCATTTCCTCGAGTGCAATTTTTTACCATTTGCGCAAGATTAAGAGAATACATAATATCCGCTAGAATGTCACTGCTAGTAGAACAGCCATACTGTTAACTGTTCCGGTTAATAGAGGGCAGATTAAAGTCTCCAGTAACAATCAGGTTTCTACCGGATAGCTTTAGAAGGTGATCATATAATTTATTTAGAAAGCCATCGCTAGTATCCGGAGGTCTATAAACAGCGCAAAGAAAAAACGTGATTCCCCGAAATGACTACCTTAAGATTAAACTTTCATGTTCACCGATTTGTTCAGTAACTGTCATCTCAATACCATGTTTTACAACAACTGCCACGCCCCCACCTCGAGACCCTCTATCTCTTCGGAATAACTGGTAACCCGGCGGGACAATTTCATCGTCGCGAATCAAAACGTGTAACAAAGTCTCAGTGATAATGCATAAATGAGGATCATGTAACAAAAGCAACTCTTCCAAATTTTCTACTTTGTTAACAATGCTCCTAGCTTTGAAACTGAGCAGACGAAGGTGGTGCAGTTCTGATTGTTAGGTGGAGGGTGGCGATATTTTTGGTTTGGCTATCAGTTTACGGGAATTAGAAGTGTCGTCCCACGTGTACATCTTGTCGTCAATACGGATCTTATCATGTACAAGTGATACTTTCTTGTTCATGACTTTATCTTCCCTCGCGCTCTGCCATAGCAGTTTTCTCTTTCGCAGTGTGTCTGCGCAGTAATCATTTTGAATGCTTATGCCCGTTCCTTTTAGCTTCTTGGCATTTCTAAGGACCGCTTCTTTTTCGTTAAAATCCTGAAAATAAAGGATAATTGGTCGCTTTGAGGAAGGTTTACCGAGCCTATGAATTCGAGCCACTGACGTGCAGCTCAATCCTAATTTTGTTTCAAAGATGTTTTTAATAACTTTGTCACGCAAAACAAATTCTGTTTCTTTCGGCTGCTCAGTTATACCGAAAATCACCAGATTAGACCTACGGCTGCGATCTTCTAGGTCCGCTAGTTTCGTTTGTTGCGATTTTAGCGTCTCCTGCATAGCTGTCATGGATGTGCTGATACCTTCAATTGCGGAAGCCTTGAGTTGCAGGGTTTGTACATTATCCTCCAGATTTACTAACCGTATGCCAAAACCACTAACAGCTTTTTCTGTTGCTTCAAGGCGTGATTTCAGTTCATTTATTTCAGATAGAATAACCTATTGGCCATCCATAATAGTTTTAAACATATCTTCCACTGATGGCCCTGGATTTACCTCTACATCACCGCACAAAAGAAGTTCACATACGCACAAACAATCATACGCAATACGCAAACATCTGCGTGGGCACGGCAGAATGACAAGAAAGCGATTATCGCTGCGTAATAATGACAATGACCGACCTGTACGAGAAGAAATAGACGCATGGTGAACGGTGCGTTCGTGGCGCTTGCGCCGTGCCCACTGGTACGGTCGATGAACGGCGGTTCTTTTATAAGGCTCGTTGATGACGTGGTGAAGCCTCTTGGTGACGAGAAACTCGCATAGACGGTGGCGCCAGTTTACCCTCTAGGTGTTATAGTGAGAAACTCTATGAGCAAAGGTAATGCGCGAGCGCAAATAAAACACGAAACGCCTCACCCATCACGCAGATGGGTACGACCTGGAAATGGTGCGCCGATCTTGGGTGCAAATACTTGTAGCCTGCTCAAGTACAGCAGAAAAAGTAGCAGAGCTCAAGTAGCAGAGATATAAATATGGTAAAGCTCCAAAAGAGGAGCACTCTAAGAAATGTTTTTTTGCCGTGCGAGTTCGAATCTTATACGAGAGGACTTGAGATGTTAGCTGCTTCGCGTGGGAACGAAAGCTGCCTACAGGAGTCTCTGCACTGCCTCTTCCCTGTTTTTCTGTACCAGAGTGGTCCCCATCTGGGCACATTCAGCAGGCACCTGCAGAGGGCTGTTTGGGGAATTACATCGAGAAACACTTTGTCCGTCATAGCCAGACGGGCCTTGTTTCTGCTGTCTTGATTTCCCATCGCTTACTCTTGCCCTGTACAGTTTCTTTTAGGACAGCCTAAGATTTTTTTTTACAGTGTAAGCTGTTATGGGCTCATTCCAATAGCCGTTTCGGGCCTCGATGACGCCGTCGCCGCCGGCTCCTGCCGCGTAACCGCTATCTCCGGAAACGCGAAAAAAGTACCCGAATCCCGCCGGGATCGAACACGCGCCCGCTGCATGGGAGCCGGAAACTCTACCACTGAACCATGCAAGCGCTTGCTATCGGGCCGCGAAAAATAACCTTTTAATGCAAGCACGCAGGGGGAGACGACTTGAGCCTCCGCCAGTATGGTGGCGCCATCTAATAAGATGTCTGCAAACGCGGCGTCCTCAGGCGCAGACGAAGATATGCGATTCAGACGAGGCACGGAATCAACGTGCTCCCGAGCTGCCGAGCCTCCGTCAGTGGGGTTGCGTCATCTAGTTAAGGTGCCTGCTGTGGAGATTGCTGTGGAGAGAGCTTTACAAGCCGCAGCTCTCCGTCGACGCGGGACGGACAGTTCAGATCGTTCTCGTCAAAACGAGGCGAACAGACTGCCGGGAAGACCCTGTTGTGCGTGGTGCCCAAATTGGAGCTACTCTTGAGCCGCTCCACCAGCTTACGCTGTGGCTCTGCTGCGTGTGTCGCGCAGGCCTGTGACTTTTTTCTGTAGCTTACATTGAGTTTCGCTGATAGCTTCAATGACATATGATATGATGCGGATACTTACAGCTTCTTGAGCCTAGATATTGTGTTACTCGTTGTTTCTTGATATAAAAGTGGTCTCAAGACTTTCATCGATGGTCCGAAAGTGTTACAACTTATAAACAACTTAATGAGGGCTAGTTAGTTCATATTCAGAGCAATATGTATTAATTAACAGCGCTAAAGGAACAACGATGACAAAGGAACGAAGACCACAGGACAAGCGCTTGTCCTCAGGTCTTCGTTCCTTTGTCGTCCTTGTTCGTTTTGGGTTGTTATTTTATACCTTTTGCTCTGCTAGACATCTTTCTGGCCACAATGTGATTTTCAACACACATTACAAGCCTGGATATTCCCAATCCCCATGGCGATTATTGTATAATTCCACATGTTACCTTGAAATGCAACTGCTCTCTTTATTTTGTCAAAGAAATGCAGGAGATCTTAAAATAGTGTTTACATGTTTCACGCATATCTGGTTTCTGTGGATTAATTGATTCGTGCGGTACTCGTTCATTAGGGTTGCTCATAGCGAACCACTCAATGATATAAGGCCAGCTGGAATAGTTTTCGCGTTGGAGCTCCAACAAACTGGTGAAACTAAAAGTTTCTTTTTTAAAAGAGAGCAGAAACAATATTTCTCCACGGAACATAGTATTAGTAGTATCAGACCTATATTATTACAGCTTCAAAGGAAGACGCAAGCTGAAATTTAATTCTGATATATTTTAGTGGCGTTCCACTGGGTAATTCGCCTTTTCAACATCACAGCTAATAATGTGTATAAATATTCCTGTACGTAACCAATGCTTATGTAGAAATAGTTGCTTAATAAATGCTTGTTTCACGGTGGATAGCCTTCAGACCTGTGGATTCATGGTGCAATAAAGCTATTATTATTGGCAGAGCAAGGCTACTTAGGAGTTTGCAAACCTTAAGACATAATGTGAAAGTTGCTGCACTACTTCAACTTAAAGGCTTGACTTGGCTTTGTTAGGTCATTTTGGAAGAGAGGATTTATCCTGTCATTTCGCCTTCTTATGTACATCAGTGTTCTTGTATGACAAATAAATTCCTTATCTCCTATATCCGGGATGGAGAGGGGCGAGGATGGGGTAAGGGGCGCTCCTATTAAATAATGTGTAAAGAAGTGACAGAAAGCAACTAAAGCTTGTACAGCGAAAATGCAAGCGTTGCAACTGGTACATAGAAGTTAAAATTCAGTGACTAAATTATTGGTGCTTTTGTACCGAACAAAGTGAAAAAAGGAGTATGAATGAAAGCACGATAGATGGAAGTGTGAAACCATAGAATAAAAACTTTCAGTTAACTTTAGTGTTCATGTGCTCAAATGCGTGTCAACGATTGCAAATTTGTCTCACTACTAGTTCCTATGGGAACAATTGCCCCCATATACCCCCCCCCCCCCCCAACGCCAGCCCAAAAATACATCGGCATTCTAAATGTCGAGGTAAGTACTCTATAGTAGTAAACCTAAGCAGCCGAATGTCATTTTCTCTTACATAATCTTACCCTCTTATGCCTCTAAGCGATCATCAATGTGGCTGCTCCTGCAAGCACTGCTAGGCATCATACCCAGGGGAATATTATGGGGAAAGATTGATGAGGGATTTCGCACCTTGTCTCGTAGCCAAGCGCACTAAAGTATGTGCGTAGTTTTTTCGAGCCTCGAGTATAGCAGCCATGCAGTGCGAGTAGAACTTCTTCTTTATATGCTGATTATCTGCCGCAATCAGCAGCATGTTGTCAGAGTTATTGCAAGCGAGGCGTATTGCATTATCTGGAGGCTAAATTTGTTGTGCCGCGACGTCTCGCGTGCGGCACTCGTGGCTCTTCTTTTCAGGCTGCAGCTTCAATGATTTGGATAGTTTCTATTGATAAAGAAAGGTTCCTCGAAGACGGTGAAATATTATGCAACATGAAACAAGCAGTAAATGTTAATGAAAATTCATAAGGTGGGCAACGCCAAAGAGAAACATAGACTGCAGGTGTCGGGAGCAACTGCCATGAGAATTCAATAAATGCTGAATGTGGCCATGAGTATAGTGGTACGTGGCGTAGAGTACCAAAGGCTGGAAGGTACGTAGTTCAAGTCATTGTTTTTATTATATAAGAAATAAAGTTCCTCGCAAGAGAGTGAAAAGCAAGCATATTTCATTTAACCTTTACATAGTGTTCAAAACCTAGCACTTCCTGCATGTCAGAGAATATAAAACACGCAATGAAAATCTTAAGTGCCGCGTATGCGCACTTAACATTTTTAAACCCACCACTAGCACACTAATGCATGTTTGAACTGATGAGAAAGTTTGTCGAATGAAACAATGCAATATTATATTATTCAGCACACAAGCACTGGAATACTAAGGAATAAATTAACCCAAAAAGTGATGTTTATTAACGGCTTTTGCTACAAGTACAGTGTATTTATGTTTTGAACTGGATAAAGTCAATCCGAAAGCAGTGGAACTTAGTCGTCATGCCAACGGTTAGTCTAAACACATAATTTTTTGTGTCCGATTCTTTACTAGCTGGCTGACACAACTCAATAGGAATCTGTTAAAACTTCCCGCTTGATTTTCCGATTAGGTATTGCTTGTCACCAAATGGGCAATTCTACAGGCCTATCACTCGGCGTCCTTGGAGAACTCGCTAGCCGGTGCCGATACATGGTGATATATATATATATTTATAGATGGGAGGATCCCGTTGTCGTGGCGCACCAGGACAGACGACCGGGGGCGGTGCTGGGGGTGGATTGGTAGGACTGGTCTCCTTAGGCATGGGAGAAGTGACAGGGTTCGTCCGGCTTCGGAGTACCAGGTTCACAACAGGCCCAGCAACTTCGACCAAATGTCACGAACCACTTGGGGAAGTCAGCGTTCGCGACCAGCAGCGAGAGCAACGATAAAGCCGCGAGAGGCATCACAGCCGATCGAGCACCGGAACAAGGTTTATCTCCCTCATCGTCGTTCTCCCTCTCATAGCCACATCCCCACTGCTCCTCATTTCACAATACAATATATATATATATATATATTGTTACGCCGTGGTCACTGCCAGTGAAAAGTGAGGGAAGCGAGGGAAGGAGAAAGAAGAAGACGACGTTGCTCCTACGATTGACTTCGGCCAGCATAGCCCAAGGTGCTACATCTTTGTGTCTGAATCAGTAAACACTCCCTTAACCCTCTCCCGAGGCCGTAACAGATTGGTGGAGGTGCTGGGTAATACGAACCCAACGACGGAAGCTCTACTCCCTGGTCTTCGCCGCAGCCGCCGCCTTGCCGGACTTCCGCCTTCGCCGGTCGAGATGATGTCCCAACTCCCGACCTCTGATGCATTGGGGGCAACTCCTACGGCTCCTACGGGTCCCTGGCCGTACTACCGAGTGCCGCCAAACTTTGGCGGGACCTCAGGGGAGGACGTTGACGAGTGGCTGAAGAAGTATAAGCGGGTGAGCAGAAGCAATGGCTGGGACTCGGCAGCGCAGCTTAGCCATGTTGTATTTGCACTGACAAACACTGCTCTCATGTGGTATGAAAACCACGAGGACATGTTCACCACTTGGGATCGTTTTGTTGAAGAAGTACAGAAGTGCTTCGGCAATTCTAATGCGAAGAAGAAGCGAGCGGAGCAGACATTGGCTCAGAGGGCGCAGCTCCCAGGGGAGACATGTACCACATATATCGAAGAAATTTTGAAGCTGTGCAAGATAGTGGATCCTAGGATGACTGAAGAGGACAAGGTTGGACACGTTCTGAAGGGGATAGCCGAAGACGTATATAATTTCTTGATTGGCAAGGAAAACCTGAACTCCGTGTCTGATGTGATGCAGCACTGTCGCACATTTGAAACGCTGAAGATGCGACGGATAGCTCCGAAATTTGGCCGTCTGTCAAACGTGCCAACAGTGGCTAGTGTCGACAGTATGTCGCCTAATGACCTCTCGTCGACAATACGCCAGATTGTACGGGAAGAATTGCTTCGATGTCAGCAAGTCTCTCATTGTCCCAGCGGCTTTCAGGACTGCTATGCAAGAGAGCCCGCACACGCGCGAACGCCAGCCGCTCCGGCCCCATGGCAGCCATCAGTTAATGTAGCAGACGTCGATGAATGCCAAGGTACACTGCGGTCACTTGAGTACTCCGATCGAACACCCTCCAATTACGAACGGCGTTTTCGCTCACCTCGTTTCACTCAACGAACGTCGGCTGGCTACCGTCCCCATGAAGAGCGATACTGCTACCCAATGCCTTCTGACAGGACTGGTCACTCCGAGCTACCACGGGTGTCTCGACCTCCGCCGGTGTGTTACAGCTGCGGCGTCCCGGGTCACATCTCGCGATATTGCAACAACCCCCCTACATACCAGCGAGATCCCTTGCTCATGTCTCCCCAGCCTTTCGGCCGCCCGTTTTCTACGTCACAGCCACCACGCGCGCCCACCAGTTTACGCTACCCCTCACCGGCCTCTGATCGAAGCTTAACGCCGCCACCAGCTCCACGTGCTCGACGTTCCCCATCGCCGCGGCGACGCACGCAGTCACCGCCGCCGGAAAACTAGTCGGCGCGGCCAATGGGGGTGAGGCCGCAAGATACCAGACACTTTCGACAGATATACCCCCGTCAGTGTTTATGCTGAAGAACAAAGTTCATGTACTTGTTGATGGCGTACCTACCATGGCACTCGTGGATACAGGTGCGACAATTTCTGTGATGAGTGTGAATTTTAAGAACCTTCTTGGACTGAAAGTGATGTTTTGTATAAGCCGTGGTGCGACATTCCGTGGTGTGAGTGGTGATGCGTTGTGTCCGGTGGGAGTTTGCACTGTGGACGTGTCTTTGTGCGGTAAAGTGTTTCCCACAGAATTCGCGGTTATTGCACGATCGACGCATGACGTTATTTTGGGAATCGATTTTTTGCGGGAGTGTGGGGCAACTGTTGACTGTCGAAGTGGTCACCTTTCCGTGCATGGTAGTTTCCCACCTGCTCTATTGGAAAATTCATCCCGTGATGAAGGCATCTTTTTTGTCTCCGAGGACACGGTCGTTCCTGCCTTCTCTGCTGCGTGCGTTTCAGTAATCTGTTGCAGTAACGACCTTGCCATGTTCGACGCGACGCTTGAACCGATTCATGCGACCTGTGTGAAAAAGAACATTTTAGTTCCGCATTGCGTGGTGTCTGTAGTTGAGGGCCGCGCAGGTGTGTGGACAATCAACAGTTCAATGGAGCCTGCAGTTTTGCCTCTTGGCATGAAGCTTGCTGTCTTCAAACCAGAATCCTCTACGACGCTGGTTGCACTTGTTGATACTACCGGCGAGAATGGACGTCTCGGTTCTCAAGATTCAGCCGATTCACAACTTTTACAAATGATCAGCAAGTCACTCAGCCAAAGCGAACGTGACACACTCCTGGGCGTTCTCTCCAAGCACTTGAAAGTGTTCGACTTTTCAAAAAGTGACAAAATGCCTGTAATTCCAGCGTCTCGAACACGTCATCGGATAAACACCGCTTCAGCGCATCCCGTACGGCAAAAACCTTACAGGGTATCACCATCTGAGCGCAACATCATCAACGAGCAAGTGCAGGAGATGCTAGGAAAGGGAGTAATTCAAGAATCCGCGAGTCCCTGGGCCGCTCCCCTCATTCTTGTGAAGAAGAAGGATGGTACGTGGAGATTCTGCGTTGACTATCGCCGACTGAATTCCGTAACCAAGAAAGACGTCTATCCGCTGCCCCGTATTAATGACGCCATCGACTGCCTGCATTCCGCTTCCTACTTTTCTTCCGTGGATCTGAGAGCCGGTTATTGGCAAATTCCGATGCACCCAGATGACAAGGAAAAAACGGCATTCGTTACGCCGGACGGGCTGTACGTCATGCCGTTCGGATTGTGCAATGCACCGGCTAAATTCGAAAGGTTCATGGACACTATTCTGCGTGGTTTAAAATGGCATATTTGTATGTGCTACCTTCATGATGTCGTAATTTTTGGACGGACATTTCAGGAACACAACATTCGTCTCAATATTGTACTCGACTGTATTGAAAAAGCTGGTCTTGAGCTGAATTCAAAGAAATGTCATTTTGGCGAGCGCCAAACGGTGGTGTTAGGACATCTCGTCGATAAAGATGGAATTCGACCCGACCCACAGAAGACGGCAGCCGTTGAATCATTCGAGCAACCTCAATCTGTCAAACAACTTCGTAGCTTCGTAGGCCTCTGCTCATATTTCCGTCGGTTCATACCCGGTTTCGCGGATGTCGCTCAACCCCTGACGAATCTTCTGCGTAAGAACTCTCCGTTTCAGTGGACTCCTGAGTGTGAAGCCGCTTTTCGCCAGCTGAAGTTTTTGTTAACTTCACAGCCAATACTCCGACACTTCGATCCTTCGTCTCCAACGGAGATTCACACAGACGCAAGTGGCGTCGGCATCGGTGCCGTTCTCGTTCAGCGCTCTGGAAACAAAGAACATGTCGTCGCGTACGCAAGCCGTTCTTTAAGCAAGCCGGAACGAAACTACACTGTAACGGAACAAGAATGCCTAGCGGTAGTATTTGCCGTGCAGCGGTTTCGCTCGTACGTATATGGTCGCCCGTTCACCATCGTCACAGATCACCATTCTCTGTGCTGGCTGGTCAATCTTCGTGACCCATCCGGTCGCCTCGCGCGATGGGCCCTTCGTCTACAGGAATATGTGTTCACTATTTCGTACAAGAGTGGTCGTCGACACGCTGACGCGGACTGCCTTTCTAGGATGCCACAACGTACGACGGACTGTGAAGCCGACAACTTTGACCACCTTATCGCTTCGCTGTCGCCTGACTTTCCCGATGCCTTGACATTCGCCGCAGAGCAGCGCAAGGACCCAAGCTTGAACGCTTTTTTCTCTGCCACCCAAGGGCCTATATCCGAAGGCCGATTTTGCGTCCGAGATGGTCTTCTTTACAAGAGGAACTTATCAACGACGGGCGCCCGTTTTCTACTTGTGGTTCCGCAGTCTCTTCAAACATCTGTTCTGCGCGTTACGCACGATGACCCAACCTCTGGTCACTTAGGGACCGCGCGAACACTTAGTCGCACAAAGGAACGATTATACTGGCCTCAAATGCGCAAAACAATTGACACCTATGTGGCCAGTTGTACGCAGTGTCAGAGCCACAAGCGACCTACCTCAGCTCCAGTCGGTCACCTACAGCCAGTAAAGCCCCCCAGTTCCCCTTTTGAAAAAGTCGGCATAGACCTGATCGGGCCGTTTCCGCGTTCTTCGAAAGGAAACCGGTGGATAATTGTGTGTGCCGACTACCTGACGCGGTATTGTGAAACCGCAGCCCTTTCCTCCGCCACTGCTGCGCAGGTTTCTGATTTTATGCTTCATGCAATCATACTATATATTATATATACTATATATATATACTATATATATACTATATATATACTATATACTATATATTCATATATATATATATATATATATATATATATATATATGGAAATGTACTCCGAAGCCGGACGAACCCTGTCACTTCTCCCATGCCTAAGGAGACTAGTCCTACCAATCCACCCCCAGCACCGGCCCCGGTCGTCTGTCCTGGTGCGCCACGCCAACGGGATTCTCCCATCTTCAATGGCCCTGGCAATCATGATGTAGAGGACTGCCTTTCATCTTACGACCGAGTGAGTACCCACAACAAATGGAATGACGCTGACAACCTTGGTTACGTACTAGTCTACCTTTTCGGGGTCGCCCATCTTTGGTTCCGCAGCCATGAGGCTGACTTTTCTACCTGGGCAGCATTCCGAACGAAACTTCAAGAAGTATTCGGTCGCCATGCTGTGCGCAAACTTCGGGCTGAACAACAGCTTCGCTGTCGTGCCCAACAAAAGCGCGAAAACTTTACCTGCTACACTGAAGATGTAGTTGAAATTTGCCGGCGTATCAACACAGATATGACCGAAGATAGCAAAATCAAGAACATATTGAAAGGCTGTAAACGCTGACGCCTTCCAAATGCTCTTGGCAAAGAATCCTCAGACGGTCAACGACCTCACAACGCTTTACCAGAGCTATGAAGAGCTACGCAAACAATGCCTTTCTATGCGCCGCGCTTCCGCTCCGGACGTCGCGCTTTCAGCTCTGAGTGACGGTGTCAGTGCTACTCCTTGCAGTTCAGAGATCTTCGACCAAATCAAGCAATTTGTACGAGAAGAAGTGGCACGCCAACTCTCTCTTCTGCCAGCCAGTCAAGCGTCAGAGTCGCCCTTGTCTCCCGATCTCCGTCAGGTCAAGATACAAGACCAAGACCAAGATACAAGACCAAGTCGCTAGCGCCGAACCACTTGCTCATCAACCGCCTCCTACGCCTGTTCTACTTACGTACGCTGCCGTTGTCGCAAATCCAAGGCCTCCGTCGGCAGCTATTCAATCCACACCTACCAGCGCCTTTCCATCACCTCCGCAAGGAGCTGCAACATATGCACCTACAAGCAGCTACTGGCCGCCACAGCAACTCGTGCGCCCACCTTGCCAGTATCTCCGTCAGACTCAGCCCGCTGTTCGCAATCCATGGTGCACCCATGACAAACGCCCTATCTGTTATTCGTGCGGCCTGCCTGGGCATGTAGCACGGTTTTGCCGCCGACGCGGGTGGTATCCTTCGGATTCTCCGAGGGCACAAAGCAACGGTTTATACTTTCCGTTCCGTTCCGCTACTGCTGCTCAGCACTTCGAAGCCTCACCTCCTGCTTCCCGAACCTTCAATACCCGTCAGTCTCCGTCGCCCCGTCGGCGTTCTCTGTCACCGCTTGTCCGTCGCCCTGAAGCTATCCGAGAGGAAAACTAAGGAACACAGTTCCGGAGGTAAGAACTGCAATTTCCACAAGCTCCTCACGACCTAATTCATTTCCTGCGAACATCCTTGAAGTTTATGCACAAGACATTGCCGTTCATGCGCTTGTAGACACGGGAGCAGCAATATCAGTGATTTTGGACCAGCTTCGTCTTCAACTAAGAAAAGTCGTGACGCCATATTCTGCTGTTTCATTATGTACAGCAAGCGCTGCACCGATTGAACCCTTAGGGAAGTGTACCGTGCGTGTTGTTATAAGCGACACTTTATACCGTGTTGAGTTTGCTATTCTGCCCCGCTGCTACCATGCCATGATTTTAGGATGGGCCTTTCAGTCATCTCATCATGCCGTTATAGATTGTGCCCGTGCAGAACTCGCTCTGTCACCATTCGGTACCAACGTGTTGGAAGATACTGCTGATGCTTCCACTCGTGTGTTCGTCACCGCCGACACGGAGATTCCTCCATACTCTGCCGCAATTGTACCCGTTTCCTGCGTTGGGTTTTCCGACTCCACAGTACTTTTCACTCCGTCTAAAATTGTTGCTCGCCGTCATCCCTTCTTGCTTCCTTTTGCCCTTCTTGCCATTCGACAAGGTTCCAGCACACTTTATGTCTCGAACTTGTTTCCTTGCCCTACTAGCCTGCTGCATGATGAGTGTCTTGGTTATGCTGACGCAATCCAGCCAAACTTCCTTTATGATGTGCCTGACGACCCGGCTTATCCTCAGTTTGACGCCATGGCCCTTCAAGCTTCTCCCCCGACGCCGCCGTCTGACCCAACATTTTCCCGGTGTATTGATCCCAACGTCCCTCCAGGTCAGCACGCTCAGATCGTCGAACTCCTTGACCGCTTTCGCAAGTCATACGACCTACAGCAATCTTGTTTAGGCCGTACTTCCACTGTGGTCCATCACATCGACACCGGCAACCATGCGCCTATACGCCACAGGCCGTATCGTGTATCCGCCATGGAGCGTGGCGTCATCTCTGAGCACGTTGGAGACATGCTCCAGCGCGGTGTAATACAACCTTCGCACGGTCCCTGGGCTTCTCCTGTAGTGCTTGTCGAAATGAAAGATGGCACAATTCGCTTTTGCGTGGACTGCCGGCGCCTCAATAAGACCACCCGCAAGGACGTTTATCCCCTACCCCATATTGACGACGCGCTAAACTGCCTCCAAGGCGCCGAATTCTTCTCATCTTTAGACTTACGATCCGGGTGCTGGCAGGTGCCAGTGGCAGATTCAGACTGTCCAAAAACTGCCTTCGTCACACCAGACGGTTTATTTAAATTCACCGTGATGCCTTTCGGCCTGTGAAACGCGCTTGCCAGATTTGAAATAATGATAGACAACATCTTGCGCGGCCTCAAATGGCTGCCTGTGTTATCTGAACGACATCGTTATCCTTTCACCGGATTTTCCATGCCACTTACTTCGACTTGAACGCGTCCTTAAATGTGTCGCCGATGCTGGCCTTCAGCTTAACTTGAAGAAGTGTCTCTCCGCCGCCCGGCAGCTGGTAATCCTCGGCCATGTCGTGTAAAAAAAGGTGTACTCCCTGATCTGGCGAAACTACAAGCTGTTGCCCAGTATACACGACCAAAGACCTTGAAAGACCTGCGCAGCTTCATAGGGTTAGCGTCATACTTCCGCTGCTTCATCCGTAATTTCGCCACCATAATAGCACCTTTAACGCAGCTTCTTCGTGGTGACCACAACCTTTCGACCTGGTAACCGGATTGCGATGCCGCATTCACGAAGCTGCGTCTTCTCTTGACGTCTCCACCAGTCCTGCGCCATTTTGACCCAAGCGCTCCAACAGAACTACACACGGATGCGAGTGGCGTCGGCCTTGGTGCCGTTCTCGCTCAGAGAAAGGCTGGGTTCGATGAATACGTCATCGCCTTCGCTATTTGTGCACTCACTAAACCTGAATCGAACTAATCTGCAACTGAACAAGAAAGCCTGGCTATAATTTGGACCATAACCAAATTCCGTCTATATCTCTACGGCCGCCCATTTGACGTGATAACTGATCACCATTCGCTCTGCTGGCTGTCGTCCTTAAAAGAACCATCCCGTCGTCTTGCTCGATAGGCGCTTCGACTGCAGGAGTACGACATTCGAGTGCTGTGCCGTTCTGGCTGAAAACCCTCGGATGCGGATGCCTTGTCTTGTTCGCCACTAACAGACGAGGTTACCTCCCGGAAGGCCTCATTGTCCGAGTCTTCCCTTGCTGCGACGGATATTCTTCTGCAGCAGAAGAAAGACCCACGGATTGTGTAAATGTTCAGTTTCTTGTCCACCCCATCGACAACCACTACCAATCGCGCATTACGTCGCCAAGCACATAACTTCTCCATTCGCGACGGGCTCTTGTACCGTCGTACCTCCCGGACGGCCGCAAATGGTTGCTTGTCACCCCTCGGCACCTACGTTCGGATATTTGTGCAGCGTCCCACGACGACCCCCACTGTGCACATGCGCAGTGGGGGTAGTCGCACGTCTACGTTTTCGTTACTACTGGCGAGGGATGCGTGCGTTAAGACATACGCACCTCTACGCCTTCATTACTACTGGCGAGGGATGTATCGATTCATCCGTCATTATGTCCGCTCCTGTCTCGTTTGCAAACGCCCCAAAGATACCCCTCGTCGTTCAACAGCTCCATTGCAGCCTTTGCCTTGCGCAGCACGTGCTTTTGATCGATTAGATATCGACATTTATGCACCTCTCCCAACCACATCAGACGGAAACCACTGGGTAATCGTGGCCATCGACCATCTTAAGTGCTATGCGGAAACTTCCCCTTTGTCGAGCGCTTCTGCACGTGACGTCGCCTGGTTTCTCCTGCGCCACATCATCCTTCGCCACGGAGCTCCCAGGGAATTACTCAGTGACAGAGGCCGCGTATTCCTCTCCGAAGTCATCGAGGCTCTCCTCAAGGAATGCGGCATCATTCATCGCACCACTACTGCATACCATCCGCAGACTAATGTCATGACCGAGCGCTTTAATTGAAGTCTTCGTGACATGCTGGCCATGTGCTTGCATCCGACCAAAGCAAATGGGACCATGTTCTACCATTTCTGACCTACGCTCATAATACCGCCACGCAGTTCCACGGGATTTTCGCCCTTCTTTCTCCTGTACGGACGCGAACCTTTTTCCACAATGGATACTATCCTTCCGTACCGCCCTGACACCACGGAAACCACTACCTTGTCTGAAGCTCATCCCTTCTTCATCCCTCCTTCAGCACACGCTGAAGAGTGTCGCAAGCTATCCCGTCTATTTACGTCAGAAGACCAGCTACGCCAAAAGCACGTTCGAGAAACTTCCCATGCTCCTGCATCATATGCTCCTGGCTCGCTAGTGTGGCTTTGGGTTCGAGCCCCTACCCCAGGACTGTCGCCGAAACTCGCGTCGAAGTATCAGGGCCCATACCGCGTTATCAACCAAACGTCTCCAGTCAACTATATCGTGGAGCCCCGCGAGCTATCTTTGGATCATCGCCGTCGAGGACGCGACATTGTGCATGTCCAGCGTCTCAAGCCCTACTCCGCCAGTGTTGTCCCACCCCTAGGTCGCCGGTACGGCTTCCTCTTCCATGGGGAGATAACTGTACTGTAAAATGAGGAGCAGTGGGGATGTGGCTATGAGAGGGAGAACGACGACGAGGGAGATAAACCTCGTTTCGGTGCTCGATAGGCTGTGCGGCCTCTCGCTGCTTTATCGTTGCTCTCGCTGCTAGTCGCGAACGCGGACTTCCCCAAGTTTTTCGTGACAATATATATATATATATATATATATATAGCACCGGCTGTCCACACATTCATTGCGCTCGCGAAAGCTCCTACAGCGGGATGGGCAATCGTTTAGGGTAAAGCTTCTTGCGATATGCACAAGATCGTCTTCTTCCGCTAGCGTTACGCCTGCTGTGGCCTCCAATATTCATGACAGAAGGCCGCAACTCTCATAGCCTCGTGGAGCCTAAAACCCTGCATAAATTCGCAAGCCCAAATATTTTATGGCAGCTGAGTAGAACTCTTCTGTCAGGCTATCAGACTGCACATTCCGCATGGGCGTGAGTTAACACCATTACGCTATTTTGAAGCCATAGTGGCCATAGCATGTACTTCTTGTTTTCTCAATTTGGCCTCGAGAGAGAAAGAGGTGGAGAACGAACATGACGGCACAGGGCAGACACAGGAGGAGGGGGTCCCATCGGAATAGGCAAACGTGCTCTGATGTCAGGGCTGGAAAATCTCGGCACGGCATCTCCAGAAATAGCATGATGACTTCACGCCCACTCTGGCGCAAACACTGGGGCCGCTCAGTTGCAAGAAATTTCTCCAACTGTTTGTGACTAAGATATCATGCTGAAGCAGAACAACGTCTCTACACTGCAAAAAAGACAGAAAAAATTACAGCAGCAGAGCCGCAACTACACTGAAAATAGGCTGTCAAACAACATGACGCCAGCATGATTACTTCTTCTTTTTGGGGTTTACGTGCCAAAACCAGTTCTGATACCAGCATGATTACTGAGGAAAACGTTAAGAGGCCACAACCATACAGTTTGGTGGAAATATCACTAGATAAATTTTCCGCATTAGATGCCTGTGACAGCTGTAAGCATGGTGATACAGCCAGCGTAATAATGATGGCTAGTACATTAATTTGCCTTACCTTCGTCCTTGTGACTTGAAACGTCTTTGTGATGTTAGAACCTGATCATTTCCGCAAATTATTACATTACACTTGCAATGATTCGAACTCAGCATATATGTTAGTCTTCAGTGTCTTATAGATTTCTGCATTAGGAAAAATGTGGCTTGGTAGTTCTTCCCATCTCAGCTCAAACTTATTTTTATTCTTGTGTAAATGTCCGTTCTATGACACAGGTCACCTATGATTATTTGGCAAAAATAAACCTACTCTTGCTCAGATTCTGAAGACTAATTAACAATCACAAACTAGTGTTGTGTTGCCAGGCTTTTCGACATTACCTAGAGTGTTTTGCATATAAATCCTTAAGGCAAGTTTTAGACTTTTGCCTCTAAGGTTTCAAAACATTTATGGAACCTCCAGGTTTGCCGAACAGGACTATCAATATTATTTATAGAGTGCTCATCTGCGCCCAAATGCAGGATAGCAAACAGATTGCTTCTTTTTCACTAAATTTTCCTAGATATCTGTGCCTATAGAAGCAAGGAGTCATGTTATTTATACATGATCTCAAGCGCAAAGAAACGAGGACACAAGAAAGAAGACCACGTAGGACGAGCAGTCGAATATAAATTTGCAAACTTGCCAACATTTCAGTTCTTGAGGCACGTCATTTAAACATAATTTATACCTTACCATGCACTTTTTCCGCAAGATCATCGCGCTCGTAGTCTTAGCTTAACCTGTAGTGATAGTAAAACTCAGCTTCTTTGCACTCTTTTGCTGTCATTGTAGAAAACTTAAAACAATTGTGAGCAGAATATATTGGGACGGAGATAACAGAGTCAGTCCCTTTTCGCATCGTTACACCATTCAAGCAGGAGCCTGGCCTCCGAGGACATACCAAAATACGAAACAAATGACAGTGAACTTCATGAATGGTTTCTTAAAGATATCGTAAATGACGCCATAAGGACTACCTCAGCACTGCTTACAACGTCGGCTGTTTGGAGCCCTAATAATGCTCGCGCTAGCACTATGCATAACTTAATTCCACCTCTTTTCCAGCCGCTGTTGTGCGACACCTTCTGAAGCCATGGCTGCTTTGCCCTTCCTGCATAAGTGATGCGTCATCACATTCGTAGAGCTCTTGCTTACCTCAGCAGTTTTTGAAATGTCGCTCCGCAAAAAAAAATCTGCCTTCTTGCCCTGAAACGAGCTTCTTAGCTTAAATACTAATACATGTGGGATATCGTGCTAAATGTGAGACGGCCGTTTATTTTACAAGCGTCAAAGAAGTCATCGAATCCATTACTGCTTTTCGAAATGTGTTGAATAGCACCTCCTTCTATTACCGGTTTTCTAGGTAAAACGATGTCTGTTTGCGGAGTGTTTATGTTATCGCATATCTTAGACCGTGCGCGCACTCTCGTTGATTAATCGCTGATTAACTGTTATGTTCTTCTAATTATTTTCTCTTTCGTCAGGGATATCGCATGTGTTGTGCTCAGCACTCCGTTAGCCGGACATGAATGTGCTCTTTATGTTGGTCACTTGGGTTCCCGCAGGGCAAGAAGGGGGAAGTGAAGCAGGCTCAAATTGTATTTTTTTTTGCTAAGAACACGCAGAGCTTACGCAATGTTACACTCACGCAAACCAACTTACGCAAAGGATGCTTATGTTAGCAAGGTAGCAGCGCCAGTGGATAACATGCAACTCACGCAAAGATGCTTATGTTAGCAAGGTAGTAGCGGCAGTGGATGACATGCACAAGGTCTCGTCGCCTGCAGCTACTCGCTCTCTCTTATGAGAAAGATGACGGTGTATTACGCCTGTGGGGGGAAGAATGACGATGAATCAGGACATTTTCCTTGCTTGTCTCATTTTTCCTTTGATCTCATCTAAATTTCTCATTGGTACTTTCTAGATTTGGCTAATTATGTATCTTACTGATCCGACTCTTGGCCAATCGCCAAAAATGGACATGAGCCGTATAGGAAAACTAAGCGGTGTCAATGAGAAGTGAATGCACACAGAAATATGAGTATATGTAAATACAATTGCACTAAAGCTTCTATATGCCGTATGTCACAATGGCACGCACACACTCGGAGGGAGTGACCAGAAATATTCCGACCGGGTACCTACCCAGTGGCCCAAAATTCGGGTAGACCTGTCAAAACAAAACGATTGGAGCTGTAAATATGACGCACAATTCCACTAAAACGCACGTCTTCGATAAGAAACCAGTGAGTACCCAATATTCCACAGGTTCTATGCCGTGATGTGTTGTTTGTTTGCGCATGACTCAGGTTTGCTCAGTGGCTGCCCTTGTCCTGTGCCTTGGCTGTCAAACTTCAGTGTGGTATAAGCTGTAGCATCTGTGGCCTATACTCATTTGAACATGTTAGAAGTACCTCCATTAAAATAATAGCTTTAAAAGTGAAAGAAGCCATTCAAAAAATGTTAAAATTCATCTTGGTAATTAAATTCCAGAACATCATAGGCAGATTAACACTTTTACCTAACTTTGTCAGTCTTCTTAATGCATATCGTTCATTCTATCTCACATTATTTGATTGTCCACCATCTTGGTACTTAAATCCCGTGAGCCTTTTCTGATTTCTACCCAAGCCAGTTGTCTTCACCTACAAACTTTCCTTGAAAACCTTCAAGGCCGAGTGTGTCGGCTGGGGTTTTATGCAGTTTATGAGATTTACCTTGCAGTGCGTCGTGAAATAAACAAGGTTAATCGCAATTGCGATCGCCCCTTTAACTGTAGTTGAGTAGTTGTAAAGAAAATAATTACGAAGGACGTTCGTCACAGGTGTTTGTCGTGTCGCGCGATGAGGAAAAAGGCGCAGGAAAAGGAATCGCATTCGTGAAGCAAAATGCAAACTGCATTTATAACGAAAGCCAAATTACACCCGTACAGAACGTTAAGGCACATGGCACACATAATATTGTTACGGAGATGTTGGGAGTAAGTTTGGATGTATTTACAATATATACACAAGTAGGGTTAGCGTGGTCAAGATGGCTGACCAGCAACAACACGCAGCAGCCAGTGTCTCTCAATCTTCTTCTTCTCTTGCCTCCTATCCTTCCGTAACAGGACTCCCGGGTGCTGTAGCGCCGTCTCGGCGCATGTCAGGCGAAGAACTGCGAGAGAAGTATGGCTTCAACCACGAAACGTGCACGATGTCAACTGGCGTCGGACTTGAGGACGGATCAAACTGTAACGGCGAGATCTCGTAATTGACGTCGTTAACATGACCTAGGACTTCATAAGGCCCTGTGTAGCGAGAGAGAAGCTTCTGGGAGAGACCAACACGACGACATGGTGACCAGAGGAGCACTCAAGCGCCTGGGGTGAACTTAACATCGCCATGGCGCCGATCGTACCGCTCTTTTTTTATATCCTGAGAGGCTAACAGACGAGATCGGGCGACTTGACGCCCCATGTGAGCGCGATCGATGACTTTACGAGCGTACTCAGTTGTAACACGTGGCACAGAAGGTAGGATGGTGTCAAAAGGCAATGCAGGGTCGCGACCATACAAAAGATAAAAGGGTGAATATCCTGCGGTGTCATGTCTGGACGAGTTATACGCGAATGTCACGTAGGCCAGCGTGGCGTCCCAGTCGCGGTGATCATTGGAGACGTACATCGACATCATCTCTGTGAGTGTTCGGTTGAGACATTCCGAAAGACCGTTCGTTTGTGGGTGGTAGGCGGTGGACAGCTTATGCTCTGTGGCACAAGAGCGGAGGAGGTCGTCAACAACTCGAGACAAGAACGAGCGGCCATGGTCGGTAAGTAAATGTCGAGGTGCACCGTGGTGGAGGATGACGTCATGGAGGAGAAAATCTGCGACTTCAGTTGCGCAGCTAGTCGGCAACGCCTTGGTTATCGCGTAGCGTGTCGCGTAATCGGTAGCGACGGCGATCCACTTATTCCCTCTAGTCGTCGTCGGAAAAGGGCCAAGCAGGTCAAGGCCTACGCGATAGAAAGGTTCAGAGGGAACTTCAATTGGATGGAGTCGGCCGACAGGTGGCAGGGGAGGTTTTTTCCGGCACTGACACAATTCCCAAGTTGCGACATAACGAAGCACAGAGCGGTAGAGTCCCCGCCAGAAAAACCGGCGTCGTACGCGGTCGTATGTGCGCAAAACTCCAAGGTGTCCCGCCATTGGTGCATCGTGAAGTTGTTCGAGAACGACGGATAGTATATGACGAGGAAGGACAAGGAGAAACTTAGGCCCCTCAGGGTTGAAATTGCGGCGGTAGAGGATGCCGTCGTGCAGCACGAACATGCGGCACGGGCCGTCGGTGCTACCAGATTGCACTCCGGCGATGATGGCTTGCAAGGACTCGTCGCGGTGTTGTTCAGCGCGCATGTCGCACATGTCAATGAAAGCCAACACGCAGGTCTCCGGATCATGTGCAACAGGATCAGGAGGATCCACGGGATGACGAGAGAGGCAGTCAGCGTCCTTGTGCAGACGTCCAGACTTGTAGATGACAATAAAAGAAAATTCCTTGAGCCGCAAAGCCCAGCGACCAAGCCGTCCCGCCGGGTCCCGGAGGGAAGACAGCCAGCAGAGGGCATGGTGGTCTGTAATGACCGAAAACGTGCGGCCGTACAAATATGGCCGGAACTTGGCGACAGCCCACACTAAAGTCAAGCACTCCCGCTCGGTGATGGAGTAATTCCTCTTAGAAGGTGACAGCAGGCGGCTGGCGTAAGCTATCACGCACTCGGTACCATTCTGCTGCTGGGCGAGAACAGCACCGATGCCGTGGCCGCTGGCGTCAGTGTGGACTTCGGTCGGTGCAGATGGATCAAAGTGGGCAAGTATGGGAGGGGTGGTCAGAAAGCCGACGAGAGTGGCGAACGCGTGAGCCTGCTCCGGGCCCCATGAGAAAGGCGTGTTCTTCTGTAGAAGATCTGTCAAAGGGCGAGCAACGTCGGCGAAGTTTTTGACGAAACGTCGAAAGTAAGAACACAGGCCGACAAAGCAGCGCACTTCAGAAGCAGAACGAGGCACAGGAAAACTGCAGAACGGCGCGAACTTTATCCGGATCTGGTTGTACACCGGTTGCATTAACGAGATGTCCTAACACGGTAATCTGACGGCACCCGAATTGGCATTTCGTGGAGTTCAGCTGAAGGCCGGCTTTTCGGAAGACCGCAAGAACTGCAGCGAGTCGCGTAAGGTGGCTGCTGAACGTGGGAGAAAAAACAATAACGTCGTCAAGATAGCAAAGACAGGTGGTACATTTGTAGCCTCGCAGAAGAGAGTCCATCATTCGTTCAAATGTCGCAGGAGCATTGCTTAGGCCAAAGGGGATGACTTTGAACTGATATGAACCATCAGGTGTTATGAAGGCAGTCTTCTTGCAGTCCATTTCACCAACAGAAATCTGCCAGTAGCCCGATCTAAGATCAAAGGACGATAAGTATGTAGCTCCGTGCAAGCAGTCCAAGGCGTCATCGATGCGTGGTAGTGGGTAGACGTCCTTGCGCGTGATTTTGTTTAGATGGCGATAGTCGACGCAAAAACGCCAGGTACCGTCCTTTTTCTTCACAAGGACAACTGGCGAAGCACCAGGACTGGCCGATGGTTCGATTACCATGACCGCTTTTTGGAGCATTTTGTCCACTTCTGATTAGATTACTCTACGTTCAGCATGTGATACACGATAGGGACGCTGACGAATAGGATTCATGTCTCCAGTGTTGATACGGTGGTGAACAACAGATGTTTGGCCGAAAGGGCAGTCGCCGAAATCAAAGATGTCGCCGTACGATTCGAGCAGGAGACGGAGGTCTTAGGCCTGAGCAGAGGTGAGGTCAGGTGCAATCATTTTGGCGAAGTCATCCATGAAAGAACCAGAGCTGTGAGCTGCAATTGGTGCTGATAATCCACTCTCGGCATCCATACTCTCAATGTCAAATTCGGACGTGCTAGAAATGCTGGCCAAGAACATTCCGGCCGGAAGCACATTAGGGCACAGGCCGAAGTTCAGAAGAGGGAGAACGACGTCATTATTAGCAACCGCGATCAGCGTATGCGGAACAGCAACGTTTTGGTTCAAAAGCACGTCGACGATGGGGCGAAGCACATATTCACCGTCAGGAACCTGTGGCTGTGCGGTCAAAGCGACGTAAGTGACTGCCTCGGGTGACAGACGCACATCTTGAAGCGAGCACAGGTGTGGTGGCGGCGAGGCGCTAGGAGCATCGGCGAGTTGAGGCAGTTCCAACTGAAGGACTCCGGTTGCGCAGTCGATGAGAGCATAATGGTTGGATAAAAAGTCCAACCCAAGGATAACGTCGTGAGGGCAGTTGTCGATCATAGCTAAGAGAACAGACGTATGGCGGCCGGCTACACTTAAACGTACAGTACACATTCCGAAAACAACCAGCACGCTACCGTCGGCCACACGAAGCAAGTTGTGCAGCTGCTGGGGTGAGGACCTTTAAACGTTTACGTAGGCTAGCACTCATCGCAGATATGTGGGCTCCAGTGTCGACGAGTGCTAGGACAGGTACGCCGTCTACTTTGAAGTCAATTAGACTTCGCTTTGTAGGCACAGACAGAGGATTTGCTACATTAGTTGTCAATGCAGCACCACCTCCGAGGGCTGCAGTTCTTAGTTTTCCGAAGGAACGTGGTCGAAAGCCACAGGGGACGAAAGGCGACGTGGCTGCGGCGAACGGGAAGATGGGCGACGTGTTTGTGGTGAACGAGACTGGTGTCCGCGAGGCCACCAGTCTACATGGTGACCGACCGTACCACGTGTTCCTGGCAGAGTTGTCGGCACTGTTAGACTCGGCGGAGGACGAAAGCCAGTGTCTCTCGATCTTCTTTTTCTCTTGCCTCCTATCCTTCCGTAACAATATGCTAAAAGAACTAAGGTTGCTGTCAGTTCGAGAAACACAGTTCGAAACAGCTCACAGTACGTGGACAGAAGAGATGATGCCGGAGTGAGGGGCGATGACGTGACGACATTGGACACGCCTCGATATTGAATGGTGACGAGATGGCTCTTGCTTAACCGGGGACGACCGCTCAGCAGTCAGCCTGCACGCGAGCCGCAATGCACGTTGCAGGAATGCTCAGCCTGCCCAGCAGACAGTTTGCGTGCGAGCCACAGTGCTCAGCGCATATGCAGCCATTAGCGAGGCCAAGAAGACTGTTCCGCCGAAACGCTGACCTGGGAGACGCCTTGCCCGCGATCCTCAATGCTCGCAGCAAGTGGTAGCACAGCAGGCCAAGCCACGCACCGAGCTGCAGTACTCGCGCTGGCGAACGCCTTGGCCAAGGGCAATGGTCGGGCGGCACCTCCATGGATGGCCGCTGTTCCTTGGAGCCTTGATTGTCGGCGTCCGACACGTCCGCCTGCTGTCTTCCGTCTTGCGCTAACTAAGCGTGTGTCTATCCACGAAGCATTTAGTCACGTGCTCGCCGTACGTGGCCAAATCGTGGCACGACGCATCTTTGGAATACAACTGGGCTATCGCTGATTTGGCGGGATCACTCAAATGCGTGCTCCGCTCGCGAAAGAACACATGCACACTTCGTCGTCTTCGGCGTCGTTTTCTTTCTTTCATCACAATCACCTCCCACACAAGAAAGTTGTTTCGATAAACACAACTTTTTTAAACACCGCAACACAGTGATGAATTCACACTCACAAGACGTCTGTACACCCAATCACACATGCAAAATAAGACTTAAAGGGTCCTAACATCATTTGTACATAGCATTCTTAAGTGTTCTCACAATAACATCCTAACAAACTAAACACTGTACCAACTATACAAACCTAAAGAGAAATTAGAAAAATGAAGTAAACAAACAGCACCCGAATGTCACTTTCTCTTGCACTATCGCTGGACTCACTGTCAAAATCGTTACGAACGCCTAAGAAACCGCTATCTAGGCGGCTATATGTTTTGGCCAACAAGCGTTGGGGTAAATTAGATTTTTTTCACAAGCCCACAAAACACACATTAGTGTACACACTCATTGCATGTAACAAAACCTTTCTCACATAAACCCTGACGCTGATAAACCAATTGTACCTAACTTAGTTTGAATGACAAAGAATCTCATCACATACCTCATCTTAAGCTGAAGATTATCTATGAACCGGCGGGACGCACTGCGAAAATACAAGGACATTTGTTTCTACAGTGGCGGCTGTGCCAGTTTCTACAGACACTCTCTGCACATCGCATTTATAAACTTGACACTTTTTTTCTTAGACGCGGCTCAAGAAATTCACCTGAGGAGAAAGTTCTTATCCTCACCGTGCTAAGTAGCTCAAGGTGAACTGGCACCTTTCTAGAAGTGGCACTATTTCCCCTGAACCACTGCTTGCACACAGAGGACTCTTCATTCCTGCTAAGAACTTCGGCAGTAGCTACCTTTCTTAAGTCTTCAACGAGACTCGTGGACTTGTCAAGACCAGTGGACTTGATAACACTTTCATGGCAAGTGTTTCATAACGCTACCAACGCGAACTTTCCATCTCATATTCCACGCTCTCAAAACCTCCCCAGCAGCCATCTACGTCACTACACCAGTCTATCGCGGACTTTAAGTTGTCAAGACCCGTTTGGTTGACGTCACAATGGCTGACATTGATATGGTCTAGCCCAACTGTCGACGGTATTCATGACCCCCCCTCCCCCTCCCCTTGTCGTTCTCGTCCGCCTCCGCTACTCCGGCCTTGCCTAGCTCTTCTGAAGCGAGCATGTGCGATTGCTGCTGTAACAATCGCAGCCACAGCTCACGCACTGAATCCTCCGCCTTAGTCAATCTTTCTTCACGGGCCTGGAGCTCTAGCGCTACATCTTTAGCATGCTCAGATGAATGCGACTCTCGCCACGCTTCTCTATCCTCAGCTATTACCGCTTTGTCGTAGCTTATCTCTTCTTCAAACCAATTCAAAAATTCACCAAGAGCCATGCTAAGCTCTTCATTAAGTGAAACTAACTTTTCCGGGTCCATTCCTCAGCCACGGCACACAAAGAAGGTGAAACTCTTAATGATGGTAAAGAACTTAGTCCTGTCGTGGATGCCAGATATGTAAAGAAAGTTATTGCGAAGGACGTTCGTAATAAGGAAAAGGACGCAGGAAAAGGAGTCGGACTCATGAAGCAAAATGCAAACTACATTTATAACAAAAGCCAAATTACAACCGGACAGAACGTTAAGGCACATGCCACACATAATATACTAAGAGAACTAAGGTTGCTATCAGTTCGAGAAACACAGTTCGAAACAGCTCACAGTACGTGGACAGGAGACGAGAGGTTGCCGGAGTTAGGGGCGATGACGTGACGACATCGGACACGCCTCGATGTTGCACGGTGAGGAGATGGCTCTTGCTTAACCGGGAACGACCGCTCAGCAGTCAGCCTGCACCCGAGCCGCAATGCACGTTGCAGGAATGGTCAGCCTGCCCAGCAGACAGTTTGCGCGCGAGCCGCAGAGCTCGGCGCATATGCGGCATTAGCCAGCCAACGAACGCTGCTCCGCCGAACAGCTGACCAAGGAGACGCCTTGCCCGCGATCCGCAATGCTCGCGGCAAGTGGTAGCACAGCAGGCCACGCCACGCACCGAGCTGCAGTACTCGTGCTGGCGAACGCCTTGGCGAATGGCAACGGTCGGGCTGCAGCTCCATGGACGGCCGCGTTCCTTGGAGCCTTGATTGTCGGCGTCCGACACGTCGGCCGCTAACTAGGCGCGTGTCTCGCCACGAAGCATTTTGTCACGTGCTCGCCATACGTGGCCCAATCGTGGCACGACGCATCTTCGGAATAGAACTGCGCCATCGCTGATTGGGCGGGATCACTGAAATGCGTGCTCCACTCGCGAAAGAACGCGTGCGCACTTCGTCGTCGTCCGCGTCGTTTTCTTTCTTTCATCACAGTAGTATATAGATGGTATTTAGACATCTATAGTATATCTGTGGTACATCCTCACAATTATTACACTTCAGCTTTACGCCTTTATGGCTGGTTATGATCATTCTCAGATAACAAGCCATAAGTCACATAATAACATGCCATTTTATTCAGATGGAAAGCTTTGGGAGGTCAAGCTTTCTCTTCAACATATCAAAGACTACGATTCTGGGACCTCTCTTGATAACTTTGGTCACAATAATCGCCCGCAATAACTGAGTAACTTGTCACAACACCAATATTAGTTGACTGAAAAATTACAAAATGCCTAAAATAATCCAATAAAAACAGCACAGATCCTGTGCACCGTGGCTTAGACGTTTCATTTAAGGGATTCACAAACATGTTCAATTTCTGCAATGATAAGGGGAAAAAGGACCCAAGAAAAGCACTTAATCTAAAACAATTAGCTTATAGTCGTCTTTGCACAGTAACTTTATTTTGCCTGCATATGTAGCTTACACAAATGTTCCGATTTATAAATGCACTTTCAGATTACACTCAGTGTGTGTGTGTGTGTGTGTGTGTGTGTGTGTGTGTGTGTGTGTGTGTGTGTGTGTGTGTGTGTGTGTGTGTGTGTGTGTGTGTGTGTGTGGCTTCGGACGTGTGCTCATGTTCAGACATAGCCTCCTATATATAGGAGGCTATGGTTCAGAAAATTGGAGAGGAGTACTGGCAACGCGGCTTCATTTAATTCTGAAGTTTCGCAAGTTAAAGGGGCCCTGAACCACTTTTTATTGAAATGGAGAAATACAATCGAAGTGAAAATAGGCTATTTCAGAAATACTTTTCCACAGAGAGTACTTCAATGAGTTCAGCAGAAGCGGATTGTTAGAGGCAATCAAACGCGGCATTCCCTGTGCTTCCCTTCCTCCATCAATGCCTTGCACTGCGAAGGCTACGGCGGAGTGGGGAGGGAGCACAACGCGTCTCCTTTCAAATGGCACCGTGGCGCGCAGTTCACATTTCCATTTGCATGTTAACGTAAACGCCTGGACTTCCGATTTTGGTGCGCCTACGAGGCACTAAACGGAAGCCAAACGCGACTGTCCACGGCGAGTTAACGTAGACGCCACAACTTCTGATTTTGTGCCTACGACGCGCTAAATGTAAGCCAATCGCGGTTGTCCACAGCGAGCAGCCAGTGGACTCGTGGTGCCACCCCGCGGCGGCTGCGGTTTAGCCGACCGCAGCGACCAATAACAGCCGCGCATTGGAATTTTCTTTATAGCGTAATATAGTACACAGAAGAGAGTCAAGATCAAGGCTTCTGTTGAAACGAGAGCGTTTGAGAGAAACGTAACTTGGCGCTCCGCATGCGAGCTCCACGGACCACATACGACAGCTAAACTTAGCTGAGATGTTCACAGCAGCGTATGCTACCCGCGGACTATGTTATTTCCCTAAGCCCGAGGGTGTGGTTCAGGGCCCCTTTAAAGGCACAACTATGATGAGGCATGGCGCAGTTTAGAATTCAGAATTTTACACGGGCCTGTAGTATTTACCGTGCGCCTAAATTAAGTATATTGGCGGTTTTGTATGTAGCGCATGTCGAAATATGCCAAAAATCTTTGGAAATAAAGTTTGTTTTTGTAGAGGGGTTTATTATAGTCCTTTGCAGTGAAACATCGCATTGTATGTCGTTGCCCGCTGCATTGTAACAAAGTTCACAAATACACACATATACAGTATATTGTTACGAGGCATTGCGTATGAGCCTGACGTTAAAGGACCACTGTGCGACGCGAAGACAAATAAGACTGCACATGCCGCGAGAGATGCTGTTAGCCACGCTATGGTAGCAGCAGCCTGTATATATACCCCGCACTTCCACCAAATTTTCACGGGGATTGACAAGTACGCGGGTGAGACGGAATTGTATTTGACACTATATACAGGCTGCTGTTACCACAGAATGGCTGACAGCATCTCACGCGGCATGTCCAGTCTTCTTCCTGTTCGCGTAGCACAGCGGTCCTTTAACGGCAGGCTCATACGCAATGCCTCGTAACAATAATGTTACGGGGGTGACGTCGCTGGGTTAGTACCACTTCGCTGGTGTCTGAGTGGCGGAGGCAGCGTCAGTAGTCATAACTGCGGAACCAATGTGACACCTCCTGCGAAGATCCAGGGCCGGCTATTGGCGAGATTACCCCGCACCTCCACCAAAATGCTCCGGGGAGAAGGTATATGTAGTTACAACATATACATGTTAGAAGGTTGTAGCTCAGTGGCCAGGGTAACACCATCGACCGAGCTCCGAGACACTTCAACTCCTCTTCACCAACCAACGGCATTTTGTCCACAGCAGTACAAAGTCGTAGGTGACATTATATATATATATATATATGTATATATATATAGATAGATAGATAGATAGATAGATAGATAGATAGATAGATAGATAGATAGATAGATATGGTGTGGGAAAATGCCTCGGTCCCGCGGTCCACGGCCGCAGGTCTAGTCTCGGCCAGCCGCGCTCAAGGGCGCCCACCGCAACTCGCGCGTTCCTCGCACCACTGCTCGCGCGTCCGTCCTCTTCCTCGTCCACAGTTGGTTTCTTATGCCACTATTCTCGACAGCGTTCCCAATATATATATATATATATATATATATATATATATATATATATATACCAGCCAAGCGTATAATCGAATGCGTTATCAAAAAATGACAGTTTCTTTTGCGGACAACTTCAACTGAAAATTGCGTTCTTCATTGCCGAATCCCTAAATGTTATGATTACTCACAAATAGCACTGTTACACGTTATGTATATAAATAATATATATATAGATAGATAGATAGATAGATAGATAGATAGATAGATATATAAACCGTGTGACAGTGGTATTATTTGATGTAATCATACCTTTACGCTTTACGCTACTTTCACATTGATATATTCAAGGCATGCTTACATGGCAATGGTATGAAAAATGCGCTTTCGCGGAATGCGCTGGTGAAATCGCAACGCCCGGCGAAATGGTCGGACTCCGCCCAAGCAGCCGTGGCCATGCCGCCACAGAACGTTGTCGCCAGGTAAAGAGCATTGGCTATGACATTGCCCTTACATTCAACCCAAGCTGCAGTAAGCCCTCTCTACCATTCTCACTAACATCCCGCCACAGTCATGGACGGATTGGCTCACTTCACCACTCCATGCAACTAACCTTCTGCTGCCGATACTTATCCAGCACATTAGAGACGTGTTGAGTGAGGTCTAGCAGCCGAACGACCGGTGGCGAGCGCAGAACGCTGGCGTAATAATAATTTTTCTCTCTCTCTCTCTCTCCGGCAAGGCGAGGGAAGGCGCCCAGGGAAATAGTGCGCGCTCTCGGCAAACCGAGCGGTGTGGACGGGTGGCAAAGAGAAGAGGTATATGAAGGGGGAGTGGAAGGGAGCGGCCACTCGCTCGCTCGTTTTTCATTTGTCCGTTAGGGCTATTCGCTTAAATTGGCAATCATAGTCGATGGTTTCTGCGTAATCCCCCATTGTTTAGCTTTGTAACGCTTGGCGAAAAAATTCAGCAAAGGGTAACGTGGTCCCGAAAGGTGTTACAAACAACATGAATGTTTTGGAATGCCAAGTAATGTATGTAAACTCGATTCCGTTTTGTTTTCTTGCGATAGCATGATAAAGATTAAAACTAGAGCGTCCGAGTTGTGTGTGTTTGTAATGTGGGCTGATCCGCACACCGTGTACTCAAAGCCATGGGCGAGCGGATGATACGAATGCACCATGGTATGTGTCTGGCAAGATGCAATTCCAACGGAGTTGTGTGACGTACAGA
>NC_051155.1:111832396-111864782 GCF_013339745.2 Dermacentor silvarum
CAGACTGTCAGTCTGTCAATTTACGCACATGACATCTTTATCTGGGCTTCAGCGGTACCGTCGCCCGCAGGTTCGCGCAAGGGTAGAAAAGGCTGCAACGATAGCATCTACTTATCTTCAGAGACCAGGCCTTGGCGTTTCAACAGAAAATGCACATTAGTCGCCTTCACGCGAAATAGATGGCTGAATACCTTGTTTCTATAAATGGCCAGCCTATGGTGTGCAAGAGAAACCCATCGATTTTTAGGGATCACTGTCGGCCGCGACCTCACCTGGAGTCGCCATGTATCCTACCTAAGGAAGAGACTCTTCGCGGTCAGTCACCTTTTCAAAGCCATCGCCGGAAAAGCATGGGGACCGACGGCGCGTTCCATGCTGCAACTGTACAAAGCGTTCTTTATGGGTTTCTTGCGTTACAGCACTGCGGTGGCGTCAAGCACCTGGAAGACAAACCTCAGAATGCATGATAGCTTGCAAGCTGAACCACTTAAAACCTGTCTAGGACTGGCGGATGCGCTTCAACAGCCGCAACAATTGCCATCGCTAGATAACATCCCATGAATACGTATGTCGCCACAGACACCTTTCGCAATCATCTTCCACACTTTCCCCAACTACAGCCTCAACGCTTTACTTCTCTCTCGGAAAGCGGACCAGATGATACTTTTTCGGCATTCTAGCCTCTACCAATCCTCTCTTCCAGCAGGCTTCAGGCACGGCCGCTCGATGAAACGCACGAGGTGCGGCCTGCCACGTCGCCCGAAACCGGTGTGGGGCGCCTAGTTATCCGCGCTACCGCAGCGGCGCCACTGCTCCGGGACAGGCGCGCGTGTGGGACGGTTTGTTTGGCGCCGTCCGCATGCTTCGCGCAGCGGCCGCGCTTCGCGTTTACATTTTATTGACGCGAGAGTTCTGCTTTTTGTTTCCGAAATATTAAATAAAATATCAACGCTGCCTGCAAGCATATCAATATATCCAGGAATCGGTATTGGGCCGCTAATAGGCTCACATAGGCGAGGACGGCGCACTTCTGCCGCTGGTTTCGAGCCTTATGACCATCGTTCAAGAGAACTGGCGTGCTCTTTATCGAGAGCTAGTACTGCTGATACTGTGGGGCTTTTGCTGAGTGTGCTTATTTACTTGCGTCGCTTGATGCGTTTGTTTGCTGGTTAAAAAAAAAAACAAACTTTAGAGAAAACTTCCTGCAAATGCGTGCAGAATGACAAAGGTTTGTATAACAATTATAAACTAGTTTCTTTAGCTTCACCTTTCCAGAAAAATGGCGTAAGTAGCAGTTTATAACGGATCATACATTCAGCCACATTGCCGGCGTGTGGCATATTTATGTAAAGACAATGCAGTGAAAAAAAATTGTCGCAGTTTCACCCGAAAGGCGAAGCACCGATTGCGATAGCAAATTAGTAGAGAGCTATATGTAGTAAGGATGGTAGTTTTATCAGCTGTACAAACTTGGACATGCCGCAGCACCGGCAACACACAGGACTGTTGTCGACGCCGTCGGCGTTTTGCCCGCGTTCGCACAAAACGCGCGCGGCGTTGGTGACTGTTGCCGGAGCCTCTGGGGCCGGCTCGGAGGTTTTCGACGAGATCAGGACACCTTAGAACGGACACTCGTCGATGGTGGTAAGTGGTTCTTGAGGGAAAGGGAAAGGTTGGCGCTATCTTCTGCAGCCCTTGAGGGAGCACGGCTCAGCGCCAACGGGGAGGGGTAAGTGGGAGCGAAAGAAGGGATAGAGTGGAGACGCCATGGCTGGGCGAAGCAAAACCGGCAGGCATAGGCGGCACGTATCAGGCCGAGATGGAAGGCCTTGGTGTGCTGCAGAGTCTGCAGGGGTGTTGTGCCAGGCCGGTCAGGCCCGGGGTGGAGTGGGAGGCCGTGAGGCCTTCCCGCTTGTAGAAATGTCCTTAGAGGCGTGCGGAGAGCCCTGACGAGTCAAGGAACTCCACGACGCCTCGAAGTGCAGAAAGGTGGTGTCGGCCGGGGAAGAGGAGATCTTCCTCCTTGCCACAGGGGAGGCCCAGGCGGCGGAACTCCTGCAGGAGTGGGCCCCGCTGCTGGAGGTACGCCGGGCAGGCCAGCAGGAGATGTTCGATCGTCTCCGGCTCCCCGCAGGAGCTGCAGGCCGGGGACGTCGCTCGTCCCAGTCGGTAGCTGCGTGCTGCCGTCCAGCTGCAGCCGATGCGGAGCCGGAGAAGGAGCGAGGTCTCCCTGCGAGCCAGGCCTCGCTGGGGGAGTGGTCGTGGGGGGCATCCCAGTGCCACCCGTTTGTCTGGGTGGTGGGTCGCCAGGTGTCGCCGCAGCCTCAGTCCTGTGAAGTCGCCCTCCGTCACGGCCCGACTGAGGGGCACAGTGGAGTGGTGGGCGTCCTTCGCCAGGGTGTCGGCTGCCTCGTTGCCCGAGATCCCTACGTGGGCGGGGATCCAGTGCAGGGACACCGGGTGGCCTGCGTCCTGCAGCGCTGTCAGCCGGGTAGACAGCAGTGCGACTCCAAGGCTGGCGCTTTCTGGCCTCTGCAGGCCGAGGAGGGCTGCCCTGGAGTCGCAGAGGATGGCCGCTGGTACCCCAGGAAGCTCCTCAGAGAGTAGGTCGACGGCCAGGTGGAGGCCTGCCACCTCCGCTGCAGTCGAGCTGGCGTGTCTGGGCAGTCGACACTGCCTGCTCTTCTGCAGGGCTGGTGCCGTGCAGGCCGCCGTGGCAGAGCCGGTGTCCGGTACCACCGAACCGTCGACGTACACCAGGAGGTGGTCTCCGAGGGTCTCGTCCAGGAGGCAGGCGGCCGTCTGCTGCAGGGCGCAAGCGGGTGAGCGCCTCTTCGAAATCCCGGGCAGCTCCGTGGCGATGGGGACAGGAGGCCTCTGCGGTGGGGGCAGCTGTACCGCATTCGGCGGTGGGTTGCCAACCACCTCCTCGTAGAGGCGGCACAGCTGACCCATCCTTGAGGAAGGCCGGGACTGGAGGCGACGCAGCAGGCCTCTGCCATCAGGAGCATGGTGGAGGCGGTCGACGTGCCTCAGCCCCTGCTGCAGGAAGAGGAGCGACAGGGGCCATGCTCCAGCCTCCGCAAGGGTAGCGGCAATCTGGGAGCTCCGGGGGACGCCCAGGCAGAGTCGGATGGCCGCCCGGTGCTGCAGCTCCAACTTTTCGAGGCGGCGTGGCGGCAGCGCCACCAGCGGGAGGGCGTACCGCAGGCGTGATGTGGCCGCCGCCTCGTAGAGCCGCAGGGCCCACTTCACCGAGCAGCCCTCTCCATGGGCAAGGAGCTGCGACACGGCCTTGCGGACCCTGATGGTCTGGTTCTGCATGGCCCCGACTGCCGGTAGCCAGGTTAGCCGGTGGTCGATGCGCAGCCCAAGGTACGACACAGTCGTACTCCATGGGATGCGCACGCCTTCCAGCTGCAGCCGGGGAGCTGAGCGCCGTGCCGCTGCTCTCGGGTGGACGAGGAGGGCCACCGTCTTCCCCGTCGAAACCGAGAGTCCGATGCTTCCCAGGTAGGCGGCCGTGGTGTCCAGGGCTCTCTGGAGGGCCAGGCACACGTGGCGGCTTGACTGTGGTGGTCCCCGCACCCACAGGGCGATGTCATCCGCGTAGATGGAGCACTCCACCTTGTAGTGAGGGTCGGTCGGCAGTGCAGCAGGCAACCGGGCCAGGGCGAGGTTGAAGAGAAACGGGCTCACCACTGACCCTTGTGGTACGCCTGCTGCGACCGGACGGGGAGTGCTCCTTGCATGGCCCACGCGGACCCTGAGGGTGCGGTCGTTCAGGAACGATGACAGGAACCGCCGCAGGTTGCCGCCAATGCCCACACTCGTCGAGCAGCGTCGGAAGTCTTTACCACCTTCTCGCCTCACAACGTTTTTATATAAATAGGCATTTTTCGCCGCAGCTAAACGTCGCCTCCCTTCCCCCCCCCCCACGGCCTTTCGCGTGTCTGAAGAAGTCACGTTTGCTCTACATATATGGTGATTGTAAAGGAGGAAAGAGACGCCTACTTCTGCAGCCCTTAAGGGAGCACGGCGCAGAACGCGGGTTTGTTCTCCGCCGTGCGTTCACTCCCCGTGAAAGCGCGCGTCCCTCGCGCCCTTTCACTCGCACATACAGCGTTCGGCGCGAGGCGACGATTTCATCGCCTTTGACGTCATACGGAACCTCACGGCGACAGCGACGGTGACGGCGACGCCGACGGCAGAAATCTGCTTTAGAGTGTCCATATAATTGCTATCGCAATAAAAGTTGTTCAGCGTGAATAGAGCACTTCCTATGGTAAAAAAGGCACCCTGTAATATGAAACTTTTTACAAGTGCATCAATATTGACATAGGTTTGTGTAATTATTTTCTGCTAGATTTCTTTAGTTTCATCTTTCTAGAAAAATGGGGTAGATGACAGTTTATAACGGATTGTACATTCAGCCACATTGCCGATGTGTAACATATTGATGTAAAGACGATGCAGTGAAAAAAAGTTGCTCAGCGTGAATAGAGCAATTGCAATGGTGAAAATAAAAAAAAATGTCGAAGGAGGCTGTGCCAATTGTTATTTTCTTTATTTTGCACAATGCGAAGCCATGGAAAAGTGCCCGGTTCAACAGCTTGCAAATCGTGCTACCTTCCGTGGCGGAGGCTTGTAGACGAGTTTTAACCGCTCCACAGTTGCATTCAGGTCCCCGGTCCAGTTCGCCAGTGGCGGCTGTAACAATTTGCTTAGAAACACCTTACACTGTTCCTCGGTGTGGCCGTCTCCCTCGGCTCCCAAATGCGTCCTTTGCCACTTGTCCCTGTCGCGAAGTGTTTTTCAGCCATGTTTTAGGGCGTTCTACGTCGCTCGGAACCTCGGGGTACCGGATTGATGATTCTTTTCTTTCGTTAGTAACTCACAGCGGCACTCAACAGCTTCGCGGGATAGTGCCGCAAGCAACACGACAAGGACCTCGACATATTTATACTACCACGTGTGTGGACAAAAGTTGTGCGAGCAAGACGCCAAATCTCGCCCGCGGCGCCTTCCCGGAGGGAGAGCAGTCCCACAGTAGTAGCGCCACCCCTAAAGAAGCGGTGGAAAATGTCAACTTTCGCTTCACAGCTCCGCCCATACTTCGCCGCGCGACGTGGCAGGCCGCACCTTGTGCGTTTCATCGAGCGACCATGCTTCAGGCTTGCAGCAAAATCACCTTGTCTTTTGTTGTCTCTCCGGCAGCCACAAGTGCTGCTTTTCCTTTAAGGAGTTGCAAAGTCTGACTTGCCTACTTGCTCTGGATCAAGCCGCTCTGCATCTACTGCATGATTCCTACACCAATCGAATTCATATTTATGCAGGTGGCTCTTCGACTGTAACCGACTGGTTCGGTAGTCATTCCGTCGACATCATTCCGCAAGAAGTTCAAGGTCAGCCACTTCACAACATCGACAGGGTCGGAGCTTGCCACCAGCCGTAGAGCTTATGAGTTATGTGCATCAACAGTCACCAAATCAATGGGCTATATTCTGTGACGCAAAGGCAGCCCTGCAGTCACTCTTAGCAACTCTGCGTTGCAGCCCATATGATCAACGGGTAGCCAAATACGATTACGCTACCATCAATCGGTGGACACAGGCCACGGCATTGTATTTCAGTGGCTACCTGGGCACTGTAACATCCCTGATAATGAATGTGCCGACAAAGCTGCCCGTGACACACATAAAGAATGTGATAGGACCGTGATACCATTGTCGAGAACAGATGCAGCTTGGCCCCTCAGCGGTCTTACTGTTATTATACCTCTAATAAAATGAAATACACTGGAGTTTACCAACCGGCGCCTATATGCCATGGACCCACAAATGCAATTACACATTTTACCGGGTTTTAACCGACGGGAAGAAATATAAGTGTGCCGTCTCTGAATAGGAGTTTCTTTTTCAAACGCCTATTAATTCCTAATTGCAGTTGCAAGCGCAGGCACGTTGTGTCAGCGGATAAAACACGCTATTAGTATTAGGGTAAGAAGCCATTTTCCCGCTGTTTTGAGCTATAGATTTAGCATCCCTTGTCACTAATGAATCTTACAATCGTACCCACGACATTTTTTTTTACCGTATTCCGTAAACAATGACCAAATTTTGAAATGCATGTATATCTTTTCTCTTAGAAATAAAATAACCATCGTTTTTGATATATGTTGGAGGTACCACGAATATTTTAATGTTACCTTTGGACATGAGCTATCTCCGCCGCAAGTAAGACAGAGATACACTGAAGTTATATTAGCGGGCATGCGCTGGGGTACATCTGATAAAACCATGCTTGAGCGTAGACTCGCAGACTCGCACCAATACAAAACAAAATAAAGTGAGAGAAACTGGGTATTGGATTGGCGCGTTGAATTTCTTTTCTTACTTATCTCATGTCACTTTCACCGTTAAGGCAGCTTTGCATCTACGTGCTAGAGGATGCCCACTTTGGAGAGCGCACTTAGATTCTCACGAACCTCTGAAAGCGTGAAGACGTGTACTCATCAAGTGAGTGCCAGACTATCCTCGCTTTCTAAATTAGCTTGGCGGTTGCCAAGTGGCCATGCCGACAGGCACAAGAGGCGCGTTTTTCTAGCTAGCGGATAGACAAAGCCCACTGCAGGCTCTTAGGCGTGACTTAGTGCAGCAGTCCTGTACACGGCTAATGGGTCCTAGTATTTTTTCACAATCATAGGCTGGGTATGACTGGCGCGGATGCTCTCTTTCACCTTCACTTCTGGCTCCTGCTCGTCGTAGTACCCATCGTCTCCCTCGGCTAACAAAGAGCTATATGCGTCGGCTTGCAGCCTAACGTCGACTACTTTTCGCTTTGCGTCTTTCGTAGTGCTTGCTTGCCATTCGTACCTTGACAGGCAGGCAAGCTTTGCAAACAAGGGCGAACAGTATATATCATCCTAATATCCCATTCCACATTAGGCCGCATTGAACCAAGGTGCTACAAGATGTAATCTCATCGGCCTATATGCGTACAAAGCTGGCATCTCGACCAGACAGAATGCGTCTTGGCTTCGGGCGGAAGACATGAGATCCTCATATCGCTTAGAGACACATTGGAGTAACATTAGAAGAGTCCTGAGTATAATGTGGTTCTATAAAGTATTGAAGAACCTCTCAAGTGCTTCAGTGAACATACCACATACTTCATATAATAAAAGCGTCTATGCTCAGTTTATCGCACTGCATCGCAAAAGGATCCACTTCATTTTACGTGAGCTTCTCCTTCAGGCAGCAAGAGGGCGATTTCAGCAAGTCCTCTGGCAGCACGTGAAGGCACTCAATGACAATACCGTAGACCAATACGTAACAAATATTGTAGCTTTTTCAAAGCACCAACCCAATGTGTCATATAATCTTCAGGTGCCCTTTTATACTAGCTCATGTGGAATGTATTCGAGCAAAGCCTAGCATTTGAAAAAAATATCTGCTTTAAATTTGGAATAACGTCATTCATAAAAAGAAGACAATTGTTGGACATCTCAACAGCAGTATAAGGGCGCATTGTCGAGATTCATTTGCAACGATATTCAACTGATCTGGGCCGATAAAAACATTACAAACTTAAACTACTTCACTAGATGCTTTATAATAGGCTATATAGATTGTCAGGGAGAGGCCTTCGTCCTGCAGTGGACATAAATATAGGCTGATGATTATATAGATTGTAGTTTCACTGCGCTTCATCATTAATAACCACGGCTACACAAAACGTGTTTTATTTTCTTGCTAGCGCCTTTTTGCTGGCCTTATGCTATGTACTGTGGCCCATTAGGGAAACATGAGAAGTGAGGAGAACACGGAGTGCCGCTGTCAGCAATGCAGTCGTCGTGGAAATTCTTATCCACGCGCTAAGGATTTTTTCTTTGCCAGATGAAAAACGACGAAGAGGAGTAGTGTACTTATTTATTTATTTATTTATTTATTTATTTATTTATTTATTTATTTATTTATTTATTTATTTATTTACCTGTTTTTTTATTGAGCCATATGGGTGTCTGCAAGTAATGAGAAACAAAATTACTGACTCGATCATGCGTTAAACATTCTTATGACTGGCCGAATTATGCGTCCTTTGATCTTACGCAGTAGGAAACAAAAAAGCACTCACCAACGTGCAATTTAAATACGCGTTCTTTCAAGTGCGCGGAAATAATTTTTCAGAAATCATCACAAATATTACCTGTGATACTCGTGCACTCATATATCCGAGTGATGTCTGCCGGCCATCGTGTAAATAAGTGTCCGAGGAAAACTTTCCGAGGCCACGGTTTCAATACGCCTTAAATAAATCCAAGAATAAGGTCCCATGGCCGTAGACTGAAACAGAAAGGGCATAGCCTCTTAAATATATAAGTGAATACATATAAAAAAGCATATGAACGCAACATTGCTGCCTTTAAGTTTCTTAATTTTTTTCTGTTTGCGAACGTTTCCTAGAAAATTTTTTCGTAACACATATTTTGTCATACGATGAAATATGAATGTTATACACCGACATGACAGAATCCAGAAGAAATAAGTTCGCGTTGGTCTGAGTGCGCGCTACGGCGGGAATGAAGCTCCTGAATAGTAAATGTCCGATATGCATTGGCTGCACTTCAGGTTGAACTGTTCTATCTATCTGAAGAAGATTTACAGAAGAATAAAATTGAGTTGAACTGCATACGGCAGGCATTGCGAAATCCTGATTGGGAGCTTACCACTGTCATTGAAAAGAAAAGTGTAGAACTATTGCATTCTACCGGTGCTAATATATATGCAGAAACGTGGAGGTTAACAAAGAAGCTTGAGAACAAGTTAAGGACCGCACAAAGAGCGATGGAACAAAAAATGTTAGGCCTGACGTTAAGAGACAGCAAGAGAGCGGGTGTGGCTCAGACAGCAAACGGGCATAGCAGATATTGTAGCTGACATTAACAGAATTAAATGGAGCTGGGCAGGCCAAGTAATGCGTAGGGTATAGATAACCAGTGGACCATTAGAGTTACAGAATGGGTGCCAAGAGAAGGGAAGCACAGTCGAGGAGGCCAGAAAACTAGGTGGGGGGATGAAATTAGGAAATTTGCAGGTGGAAATCGGAATCAGCTAGCGCAAGACAGGCGTAATTGGAGATCGCAGGGAGAGGCCTTCGTCCCGCAGTGTACATAAAAATAAGGTGATCGTGATTATGATGATGATGTACTGAACCGTAACCCACAGCTTACTAATGTATCACAAAAGTAATTGACAATAGTGAATGAGTGAATTCTGGGGTTTCACGTGGCAGAATCACGATTTGATTATGAGCCATGCCATAGTGAGGTATCCGGAATAATTTTGACCACCAGGGAATTTTTAACGCGGGCGCTTTTGCACTAAGACCCCATCGTAATGAGGGCGCCACGGCCGGGATTTGATCCTATGACCTCATGCTTCGCGGCTCAACAGCATAGCTACTGTGCCACCGTGGCGAGGGAGCGACTATACTGAAGGGGACCTTCACCATAACCATAAAATTGTAGTGACGGGGCAACAACAGCCGATGCAAAATCTATGTAATAGCCGACGCTTCTGTCTGCTTTCATGGCGCCGCAGAAAATCGTTGGGTTCATGACTGTGGATTCCTGTGGACTGTGGATTCTGGTGCACTTTTTTCGTCTGTTTAACCTTATGTGTTACATTTTTTCACGTTTGACCGTGCTTTTGCCCTACGGTTCACCACCAAGCCCGCCACACAGGGGCCCTGCAACAAGGGGAGCGAAGCGACCCCTTGCCTTACCGAAAACGGGGTGGAGGGGGAGGGGTGCTTAGGTGCATTCCGCTTTAGTGGCCGCAAACTAATGGATAATGGCGCGTTGTTACTGTGCATACCAGTGGAATTGCCGAACCACTGACTAACCATACCCATGCCATGTGATCGAATAAAAGTGGGGCCCACTTCACTTTCGCGATTATTCGGTAAATGGGCCGCCGTCATATTAGAACATAGACTATTATGACAGGCCCCTGATAGTTGTGAGTGTGATCGCAAAAATTCCTTATAAAACACTAGTGGCCCCGGGAACCACCTTGCGAACATTAAACAGCAGCGGAAAGTCACAAATTAGGATACACGGGCATAAAATTTTATTTTCAGGCCGAGCATCCTCCTATGCAATCACAAGGGTTTTCTCTCCAATGCGATATATTTTTGCACCAAATGCAGCGAAATACCAGAGCCACACTGTTCTGAGCAAACTGATGACGTTTCACTCAAAAGACGCGAAGCCTACAGAAACATTAGGAAGGATTCTATTTTGGCTGTTTCACTGTTCTGTAACGGAGGTGAACTAAATAAATATTTTAAAGGGAGCGAGATAATCTACGAGCGGCCGTGGAAAGTTTGTTTTGGCTCCCAAGTGAACACTTTAAGATACGGAGGAGAAGGGGGGAATGTGACTGCCGCGGACAACGGTATCTGAACAAACATCCAGTTTTTATTTCGATGCTTTAATTGTTTGGAACCGGCAGGCGATCGACCTATTATACAGCTCCAATGGGCCCGTCTCAACCCACCTCCGACGGAGAAGAAGCTTAAGGAACTAAATCCAGTATATAATCAAGTGGGCGTCTTGGCCATGGAGACGCCAGTTTTATCTCTAAAGATAACGAGAGAGAGGCACAGAAATGAGCAGAATGTTGAAGTGTTTGGTATGACTATCGTTTTGTGATATATATCCATAAATGAACTATGAATGTCTAAGGAACTGAAGCTGTTGACGATAGACCATTAAAATCAAAATACTTTGTTAATAACATGAGCTGTTCTTTTATAATGGGTTTCATCGCATGTTATTATTGTCGCGCCAGGGTTCTTTCTGTACTAGCTTTCAGAGAGTGTTTCGAGGAAAGCGTCTATGCTCATCAGTGTCTTTTTTAATTACAGTGCATAAAGAGTGTTTATCTTTAGGCGTTAACTAGGACCTGTAGTTTGCTTTTTGGTCACAGAAGTTTTAGTCCTCGGATTTATTTCTGGGTACTGCAGCTGTAATAATCAAATTCACTGCTAGCTTATTGTCGCAAGCTGATCCCCCTGATAATTTCGGTCTTTTAGTGAGCAAGGAGCAGGATAGTGCAGTCGCTCCTCCACTGTATTTCCACCACACGCTGGAAACAAACGCTTAATTTTATAGATTGCGTGTATTGTGTGATAACACTTAGCTACTACAGAGAACAAGAAACCCAACTGCTGTTCCTTAGAACTCTAAAATATTTCGATGTAAATTATCAATGGCCCCAAACTACCTCAATATGCAGGAAACTTTAAACGGTGTTCTTTCAGCGCCCCAGCCTTCAAGTACCAAGCAAGAAATATCTTTTACGCAGATTAAACCAATTGTATGATCTTACCGGCAAGTTAAAAAACCGTCTCGCATTTTTTGTTTGCTTTATAATATTTTTGGGTAATGAGTACTTGTAAATTCTTCCTTATTATATTTACGGCAGATATGTAACCACCAGGGATTCAAGCACCTTAGAACGTGTGTTGCAATTATGGCGGCGCACTATCTGTTTCACAGATTTTTTTTTTACTTGTAAAATAAAACCCCATAAATATTGGTTTATTATGCATGCGTGCGCATCGACCAGAGCGCACTCAAAGGGACTCTACGGGAAGGTAATTTTGTTGCCTCTACCACACCGCCCTGCTGGTCGCGTCGTGTTTGCGCAGGTTCTGAAAGTAACTTATGGGCAGTATTGATTCAGCCATCTAACCGGGATCTTTCACTGAGACAATACAAAAAGCTACCCGTTCTTTAAGTCAGTTTCAAGCGCTTGCTGCCGCTTTCCTGTGGCCAAGTTCCTGCCTGCACGCGATTTTTCCATCACTCCGTCCGCTTATCAACCGGCTCAAAACACGACGCACTGTGCGCTAGAGACAAAGTGATTACTTTCTTACTGAGCTCGTTTGAAAGCGCGGTCATTTATGCGCGTGAGATCGTAGACACGTGGCACCTTATAATATTTCACAAATTTGGTTTTTTAATGCAGAAAGAGCAGTCAGGCAAAAGAGAGCAAGTCACAATCAATTCAAGCACACTCTCGAAGGTGCTGTACCCCATGCATAGTCGAGAGACCTGCAGTAAATATACTACTTAAAATATATTCAAATACAGGTTAGAAACTACGTAATTGCGAATAGCACAAGAAATACGAGACGCTTCTTTCGGTTGCTGCTAACCACATTTAATTGGTTTTATCTGCCATAAAACGCTTCACTTTTTCGTTTAAACTTGGTATATCATAGCTAGCTTACCCCGTATATTAGCGTGCATTATGTTGATGCTACGGCTTCTGCACCTGACAAGTTATTTTTTTATATTAACTCGTTGTATCACCACAATTTTTAGAGATCGAAACGGTCCACTCACTACACCAGCAGCTTTTTTTTTTGCGCGCATGTTTCTGCCATCCCTGTGTGTTTAAAAGCCACCCTCAGGGCAATCCTCGCATCCAGCGACGCACATCCTTCTCTTCTAAGCATCCTCAATCTAATCATCCATCAAATCATCCTTGTCTTCAGGAAACAAGGGGTTTACAACAACTCAATCAAAACAAGCGCACAGAGTATGCCATCGTAAACGCACAAATAAAGCCCACATGCTGAGGACAGGTTGCAATATTAACACGGCCTACATCGACAAGCGAAAGTTACAAGAGTTGAATACCTTTATGGTAGGGTAGGGCTAACTGAAAGGTCGTGTGCAGAGAGTTGAAATACTATATACCATATGCTAGACTGCAATGCTAAGTGCGGTAACGCGCTATGACTTATATCAGTATTGAGGAAACAGTATTCATGGACAAATCAATGCAAGGCCATGGTTAACGAAAAGCTGCCAGAAATTACTTACGGTTCCGAAACGATTTCAACATCAGTAACTGTTCTCGCCCCTCCTGGGCATAAAACGGACGAGTTAACAGTACGTGCGGGTAGTATTTATCCAGTTCACCTCGAATAAGTCACGATAATAGAGCGCAGTCACTTTAAAGCAAAGCTTTTTTTTTTTTTGCGAACCTCCGCGATGCTGCGAGCGAACCTCGGCCCCTATGCACAGCGGCCCGACGGGCTATTCATTAGGGCATAGTTGCGCACGTGGTTCTATCGTGCCAAACGCCAACTAGTTCTTTGAGATGATCGTGGAGTGCTGATTATGACAATAATTTCCATACTATGGCACATACGCCCAATGCGAGATTGTCCAAGAAGTGGGCAGTGCATATAAAATAAATAAATATAAAAGTGCAGAAATGCAAGCCGCTCTAAATCCGCAACCCACAAAAATTGTTGGAACGCCTTCTTGCGAATGATTCTAATGGCGGAAGCAGTACCGTTATTTAAATGGTCCCTAAACCACTTAGAGGTCAAAATTTACTTGTGGTATTGCAGCTGTGAACGAGTCTACAATGAACACGTAGCCACGAGAATTTTTCGAAATGGTTCCGTAATAGCGGAGTTACACGCGTTTGATGATCGAAAAACGGCCCTCGCTCGTTTCGCTCTTTCTTTCGCTACTCTCCTCGTCGGCTGGTCTCTCCTCCTCGCCGAGTGCTGCTCCAAATGGCACGTGACATACGCTATCGCCAACGCGCTTCTCAAAACACTTCCCACTTCCGGTTAAGGCACGTCCACGCTAGCGGCAAATAATACCGAAGGCAAACCGGCCTCCCGTGCCGTAGAACGTCTGCCGCGCGAGAGGGGTCCAAAGTAGACGGTAGTTCGGCCGGTGCACCGCCCGCAGCACGATGAACGGCCCAATTGACGACTGCGAAGCTGCGCGCCTACGCCACCGGCGACGAAAACATCAGCTGCAGCTTCTGTTTCAAGCAAAACAATTTTCCCAAGATAAAGTGATGCGTAAATTGTACATTTTATGAAGAACGATATCCACTGTAAAACGTTAAACATGACCTTGAGAGCTCTCATACTCGTCGAGCTCAGCTGCCGTGCACGGCTACCGACTGCAGACTCCGCTAATATAAGCGTGTTTTCTTCTTCGTGTACAATTATTGCGAAGAGCGATAACAACGGTAAGAAAATATTGCAGCTTGTGAGCGACGGTAATTCATTCCGAAGTGCCGTCCGTTTTAGCTTTGAAATGAGCCGGAAAAGGCCTAGAGACGATATCGGCGCCGTCGAGCGATCGGCGGTGGTGAGGCTACAGCACAAATTGGTCCCGGTCTCATCCTGTCTACTGCAAAGAAATCTCGCCGTTCGCGAGGAAAACCGCCGTCGAACGGTGACCCGCGAATGGCAAAGGGCATGCCGCGAGTTACCCTGCCGGTAACGGGAACGTGGACTCAGCTCTTCTCGGGTACCCGCTGTTGCTGCGGTGCTGGCCCGTGTTCATGCGAAGCGTGCCGCTATAGACTCTGTGTTGCGCGCTCGTCTAGAAAGGCCAACACTGTCGCACTCTGTTCGCCCAACTAATCAGACCACTAAGCACGACTGTGTTGAAATGCGAGCGATTTGGCACTTGCGTTGCTGGCTGTAATTATCGATTAGCAAGGGCGCACAAGCGAGCAACACGACAAGAAGGAACAGGGAGCAAGGTAAATACACCTGGTAGCGAAGCTTCCATAGAAGCCCATACGTTCAAAAAATGGCGGTTCATCGGCGGTTCATGGGGCTTAGCGCCATCTGTGTGAGGAGGGAACCCTTCCAACGGAAGAAAAAATAATGTGACGCCATATCCCTTAAGAACAGAAGGGGCGTCATTTCGTTCTCAAAGGCGCGAAATTTGTTTTCGGGGACCTGCCATTAGAGCTGTATATTCAAATGCCCCGCCATTAGACGTGACGGGCGTTTCGAGCTTTCAGCGCGGAAACCGATGCAGAAAAAGTTCAGCCATACGGGTGTCGAAACCGCACCCTTGCGCAGAACATACTTTGTTTGGAGGCCGACGAACGCTTTGGGCGTAGAGTGCTCGTCCTTTCGTCGGACGCCAAGCCCGTCGGGAAGCGCTGTCCCAGGAAAACAACTAAAGTGAACAATTATCTGGCGATCGCAACTCACTACTTTTCACTGAACAAGTTAAGAAACAATGAAACTACACGCATCACCAAATTCAGACAAACGTCGACAAGCAAAGCAACACCACATGTGAGGGGGGCGTATTCTAACAGGCGAACTTTACGAGTGCCCCTTTCTGCCCCCTTCAAGAGCTGCATTGCATTGCAAGTGAGAGCGGCGTGAACGCCCGCCGTATCGGTGGGCGCTCTTACGGTGGGCGCTGAGAAAAGGCATTTATTGGTAATGATCAAGTAAAATAGAGTTGTTCTTTTCTCGCCATGCGTATGTAAAATTGATTAGGATTTTTATTTTCGTTGAATGAATCTAACTGTCTATCGCTTTCATTAAAACACGCTTTTTTCTTTCGCAATGTTTGTTACCTCCAAACATAGTCGCGCTTCAATCGCTGCTCCCATAACCACCCTTGCTGATGTCGGTGACAATTCGTTCTGAACCACTTTTCGTCCGAAGCTTCGCGACCATTTGGATCGACCTTGCAGGGAGCGCGCGTTCCTGATAGCAGACAAACCGGAAGTCGTAGGTTCTTGTTCGACCAATGGGCATCGTCCCCGACGCTGAAATCACCAGATTCACCCTGATGACATCGTGACGACCGCTGGAGATACCGGAAAAGCCACGAGAGGAGAACGGCTTAGTTTTTTTTTTTTTGTTTTTTTTTGTTTTTGTTTTTGTTTTTGAGCGTTTGGCATCGTTGATCGTGACGGCATTTTGAACTCGATGCGCATGTTCACTTTAAATTTTCAAAAAAATATCTGAGCTGGTTTAGGGGCCCTTTATATACAAGTTTACGCCACAGGGTAAGATACTAAAAATAGACAGCGCAACAAGATGGGCAATGGTTACACGCAGAAATGCGGGGCATCAGAAAATTTACAATGCGTCACGCACCTAGAATGTGCACCAATGTTCAACTGAAAAAGTTGATCAGAATAAAGTTTTCTCCGTATCATTCAATTACTCGAGGCTTGGTTTAGAGTGTTTTCGAACATGGTTATAGAATATTTGGGCTAACAAATACTTTAGAAACAATAGAAGCAAGGTAATACAATTCCATTGGCGGCCTGCCTTGACCCAGAGATTCTTAGCACCCTCTGCCGCGTAGCAGGTCTGACCGCCGCCTTGGTCAGGTGCTCCGCAGCCACTGGGAACTGAGGGCCATGGGTTAATTGTCGGAGTCATGAGGGAGGTAGTGGCCGAATACTGCACCAGGGAGGCCAATTCCTGTTCTGGTGAGGGAGTGACTTTGATGAAGCTTAGTGGGCCTGCCTAGTTTGGTTGCACCTGAACTAGTATAGCCCCACTAGCTCTCGGCAATATGTATTTTTTTTCTTTGCCGGTGTCAGGCACCACTCCATGCCTGAAAATGTAGTGGAATGGAGCAGGATTCGAACTTACGACCTTCAGATTTGAAGTCGGGTGTTCTACCTCTACTCCACGCCACCACCAATGGCAGGCCGCCAATGGAAACTGAACCTGGCAACGTTCAACACGCGCACCCTCTCGAGTGAGGCTAGCTTAGCAGGACTATTTGAAGAATTATCAGGCATTTCCTGGGATATTATTGGCCTTAGTGAGGTTAGAAGAACTGGTGAGGCTTACACAGTACTGACTAACGGCCACGTCCTCTGCTACAGAGGTCTTCCAGATAAGAAAGAATCCGGGGTAGGATTTCTAGTGCATAATAACGTAGCGGGCAACATTGATGAATTCTACAGCATTAATGAAAGGGTAGCAGTCGTCGTAATAAAGCTGAATAGGAGGTACAAAATGAAGGTAGTACAAGCCTATGCCCCAACCTCTAGTCACGATGATGAAGAAATAGAACAGTTTTATGAAGATGTTGAACTAGCAATGAGAAAGGTGCAAACTCAGTATACTTTAGTCATGGGCGACTTCAATGCAAAAGTGGGGAAAAAGCAGGTTGGTGAGCAAGCCATTGGCAACTACGGCATCGATTCTAGAAATGCAAGAGGAGAGATGTTAGTAGAATTCGCGGAAAGGAATAGGCTCCGAATAATGAATACCTTCTTCAGGAAGCGCAGCAACAGGAAGTGGACCTGGAAAAGCCCTAATGGAGAAACAAGGAATGAAATAGATTTCATACTCTCTGCCGATCCAAGCATAGTGCAGGATGTAGAAGTGTTAGGTAAGGTGAAGTGCAGTGACCATAGGTTAGTGAGGTCTAGGATTTCTCTCAATTTGAAGAGAGAGAGAGTGAAATTAGTGAAGAGGAAACAGGCCAACCTAGAGGCAGTAAGGGTAAAAGCAGACCAATTCAGGCTGGTGCTCGCAAACAAATATGCAGCTTTAGAACAGGAAGATGAAGATAACATAGAGCTAATGAATGAAACCGTAACTAGGCTGATCTCAGAAGCAGCAATTGAAGTGGGAGGTAAGGCACCAAAGCAACCTGTAGGGAAGCTCTCCCAAGAAACAAAGGACCTAATAAAGAAACGACAAAACATGAAAGTGTCCAACTCAATAGATCAGATAGAATTCGCTGAACTTTCAAAACTGATCAACAAGAAGAAAGTAAGGGATATTCGAAATTATAACGTGGGAAAAATTGAGGAAGCCGTAAAATATGGACGCAGCATGAAATCAGTAAGAAGAAAACTAGGCATAGGACAAGGCAAGATGTATGCACTGAAAGATAAGCATGGTAATATCATCAGCAATTTCGATGACATAGTAAAAGCAGCAGAAGAATTCTATACTGACCTATACAGTAGCCAAAACAGCCAAGCTTCTTCCATTCGAAATAGTGATGAACCGGATACAGAAGCTCCTTCTATAACTAGCGATGAAGTTAGAAGGGCCTTGAAAGACATGACCAGGGGAAAAGCGCCTGGAGAAGATGGAATAACAGTAGATTTAATCAAAGATGGAGGAGATATCATGCTTGGAAAGCTTGCGGCCCTTTATACGCAATGCCTCACAACTTCAAGTGTACCAGAGAGCTGGAAGAACGCCAACATTATACTTATCCATAAGAAGGGAGACGTTAAAGAACTGAAGAATTACAGACCCATTAGCTTGCTTTCAGTATTGTATAAAATATTCACCAAGATAATTTCCAATAGAATCAGGACAATACTTGACTTCAATCAACCAAGAGAACAGGCTGGCTTCAGGAAGGGATATTCTACGATGGACCATATCCATGCCATCAATCAGGTAATCGAGAAATCTGCGGAGTACAATCAACCTCTCTATATGGCTTTCATAGATTATGAAAAGGCATTCGATTCAGTAGAGATATCAGCAGTCATAGAGGCATTGCGTAATCAAGGAGTGGAGGAGGCATACGTGAATATCTTGGCAAATATCTACAATGATTCCACAGCTACCTTGGTTCTCCACAAGAAAAGTAGAAAGATACCTGTAAAGAAAGGGGTCAGGCAAGGAGACACAATTTCTCCAATGCTATTCACTGCATGCTTAGAAGAAGTATTCAAGCTCTTAGACTGGGAAGGATTTGGAGTGAGGATCGATGGCGAATATCTCAGCAATCTTCGGTTTGCAGATGACATTGTCCTATTGAGCAGCAATGGAGAGGAATTACAACAAATGATTGAGGACCTTCATCGAGAAAGTGCAAGAATTGGGTTGAAGATGAATATGCAGAAGACAAAAATAATGTTCAATAGCCTGGCAAGGGAACAAGAATTCAGGATCGCCAGTCAGCCTCTAGAATCTGTAAAGGAATATGTTTATCTAGGTCAATTACTCACAGGGGACCCTGATCATGAGAAAGAAATTTACAGAAGAATAAAACTAGGTTGGAGTGCATACGGCAGGCATTGCCAAATCCTGACAGGGAGCTTACCACTGTCGTTGAAAAGAAAAGTGTACAATCATTGTATTCTACCGGTGCTAACATACGGGGCAGAAACTTGGAGGTTAACAAAGAAGCTCGAGAACAAGTTAAGGACCGCACAAAGAGCAATGGAACGAAAAGTCTTAGGAGTAACGTTAAGAGACAGGAAGAGAGCGGTGTGGATCAGAGAACAAACGGGGGTAGACGATATTCTAGTTGACATTAAGCGGAAGAAATGGAGCTGGGCAGGCCATGTAATGCGTAGGATGGATAACCGGTGGACCATTAGGGTTACAGAATGGATACCAAGAGAAGGGAAGCGCAGTCGAGGACGGCAGAAAGTCAGGTGGGATGATGAGGTTAGGAAATTCGCAGGCGCAAGTTGGAATACGCTAGCGCAAGACAGGGGTAATTGGAGATCGCAGGGAGAGGCCTTCGTCCTGCAGTGGACATAAATATAGGCTGATGATGATGATGATGATGATGAATACAATTCCTTGCGCAGAAATGGTGCTTAACCCTGGGCCCACTTTTTGCTATATTTAAAACACTGGGAAAGTGAAATATTGTGACACACAAATTATCTATAGTTCTTAATTACGACTTATGCACACTATAGTACTAGATGGAATCACCAAAACCGAGAAAGCCAGTTCATATGCACATCACTATGGTGGATGCTATTAAATTCCTCTTTCGCGAAATAACGTAGCATCTAGGCTACCCTCGACGTCCTGTGAATGTACATTTGCCCCTGTGGGACTCGAATGTGTTAACGAAGTGCCGTATACATTCGTTGTCGATTGATATACAGGTACATCTACCACATATCCTACCACGATGCCAACAAACCATGTCGAACCGTTTCTGGCTGGGCGTCGCATGCCATTCGCCTTGAATGCCTTCCCCATGGAAGTAACCGACATACCCACATGCGACACGTTACGCTGTGATGGGACACTCAAACACGTGGTCTTCGCCGGATCAAGTTATAAACCCCTTAGGCAAGTTAAGTGTACAGTGCTGGATAGACTGGACATTCATGCACTAAAAGAACAAAAAGATCTGAGCCAGCGTTCCCAGAGGAACTCCGCGAAAAAAAGTCTATTTCCGCAACTGAAGTTCCTGAGGTCTACGGGCCTTCATGACATACATTAAGAGTGCAGTCTGCTACTGTTGTATACTGTCGTGTTTACTTATTTAGTAATTTTCTCTGTTTATTTATCCCTCCACTAACACTCTCTTTCTCTTTTTATCGGGCCCTTTCTCCCTGTTTATAGAGTAGCAGAACTATTTCTGGTTAACGTTCCAGACTTTCTATACATAATGTTCTCTTGTTACTGATTCCAAAAAGGCAAAAGAGTGCAGAATTTTTTGTAAAAAAAGAAAAACAAATATGAACTCTATAATATTTTTCTGCTGTGCAACACTACTTCCTTTCAGGAATAACTACAGCTTACATTGAATGTGCATTACCAAGAAGTGTGTTTATTGTTGGCACGAATGTGCCATGGCTGCTTTTTTATACCGGCATTTCTTGGCGTGTGCTAGCAACTTCTATTTCTAATAGGCGCTTAGTCCGTTTTGAACTATTCTTGTGAGTATCTTGGTGACGTCTCAGACGAAAGACGCCTCTTTATACAATGACATCCGTTGCTACACATACAACCCAATGTCAAGGCTTCCGCAAAAAACTCCTCAGTGTCTTTCTCTGTGAAATAACTCAGACAACACGCACCTTAAAGTTGCAAGGAATTTTCATTGAGTATATATTTTTAAGAATTTTTAACATTTCGAAAAGCTGTCAATTTATTCAATCGCCTGTGTTCGACACTTATGTTGTAGGCCTATAGTATGAGTTACTTGAATCGATATTGTATTGTCAAGAAACATTAGTTAATTTACCAACGTCAAACAGAGAACCTTATCACGAACAAAGAAAATTTAGAAATGCCGTGGCCCGCTTAGAATGCAGCCCAATAGGAAGCACAGGAAGAAGATACAAGTCTTGTAACTGCGAAGACCGAGTAGAACAAATATTTCAACTGGTGCTTTGACTAGAATAAACAACGGCAACAACGAAATCCCCAATGACCACGACAACAAAACAAATCGCAGGCATCAACATGCCATATTCTTGGCGTATTCCATTTGTTAACGTATGATATGCCAAATGTAAGACTTCTGTGATATTTTTTTCGGGCCCTGAGGCTGTTCACGTAGTTTCTTCATTGAAAGCAATAAGAAATATGGCCTGTCATGTACTGATTAATTTGGAAGAGTGTACTTGTGTACGACTAATTTCATTGCATACGATCGTGAACAAAAAATACAGAAAAAAAGCAATCTGCAGTAGAAGCGCAAAGCGCTCTTCCCGAGTGCTTGGAACCAGAAGAAATGCATTTATCTTTGAGCCTCTACATTACATTATATATTTTTCAAACTGGTGAAACTGAGCTAAGTTAGATAAATATTTATATATGCATAGTTTGTCTTCCTATGAATTTCGTTTCCCGCCTTAACGCGGATATCACCCTGCTTGCGCTGGTTATTCTCAAGCAACCATTTTTCACTTGGACTTGGATTTGTAAACACAACCTCAAGTATTTTGGGTGAAGGTGGCGCTTTCGTCGAAATACCTTTTGAAGTTGAAGTGAAGGGCTTATACTACACTCCAAGCACTCCTTTATCGGCCCGGAAAAGCTAAATAGCAAGGATCCAACTGGAGCACCTAACCTTACAAGACACTCCGTCTCCGTGGAAATTGGTCTCTTGCAGCCGCATTATAGGGGGCATTTTGTAAAAAAAAACACACTAACCTTTCTTTTTGCTTCAGCCTGATACTCAAGATATGCTTTGAAACGCAATCATTCGTTAAATGTTTTTGGTATAAAGGAATTTGTAAACTCGCAGAAAACAAAACAAAATGAAGTAGACATGAACACAGCACTGCCAAGTGTATCAGTCAGCTAACACTCGAAGTACGAAAGTTTATATTGAAACGTCTTGAAGGATGTTCGCGCGTGCGTGAGAGCCTACTTTGCCCGCTGTTATTTGTCAAAGTAATAGTTATGTGCCTTGTTTCTCGTACAAACATGCGATTTAGTGCATACTGTCACGCGTTATCGCATGCTAGAAGTAAGTGGAGCTTTCTGTCAGATACATCCAAAGCGGGGGAGGACTGCTTATATTGCTACAAAGAAAACTGGCCAATGATGCGATGTCATGGCATGGCAAGTACTTTATTTTGGTCCAGAAAAAGTAGGGCCCGAAGGCAAAAGCCCGCGGGCTATGTCGGTGGCTCCGCCCACGTAGGCACCTGTAGGCCAAAGGCTTTCCCGATGTCGTGAGCTCTCCTCCAATGGTGGGACTGAACTTTTTTTTTTCCTGAGAGAAAGCCCAGCGCTTTAAACATTACGCTTTAGGCGTGATTTGGCATGATTAGTTTTTGTTTTTATCGAGGCTACGATCGCCGGCATGCTTCTCTGGGGCCAAACTTGCTTTTTGAAACGTGTGGCGCGTTCATCACGTACAAGTTTCTAACATTCTTCACTCGCGACAGTTAGCTCTTGTGACGCTGTGTTAGATTACACTGCCATCAAAATTGGCCAATACTTTTTATTCAGACAGATACCTTCAAAGTGAATATAGTCCGCTTATAATACTAATGCATTAATATATGCTCTATTGGATTACGACTGAAGATTGGAAATTAGGCGCTTGGTGGTTTACGGCATGCCTCGTTTACATACTTCTTTCTTAGGTAGCCCTTCTCACTTGCGCTATTCTTTGATTCGTTACGGCTGCATTCTAATGCTCCTTCGCAAATTTCTACACTGATCAACGCATCTGTATGTGTATGTTTTGGTTTATATGTTATTTTATAGAAAAACGATGCCTGCCAATGTAAAACACATCCATTTCATGACACTTCTAAAAATTTTTGCAGGTAGTTTACAGTGAATAACTTTTCTGAATGCCAACTGATATTGGTAAAAAACGACGTGGCACCCCAAGGAGTTCTTTGTTTTAAAATTGAAAATTCTGACCACAACACTTACCAATATAGTCAAGTAATTTGTGGAAGGGAAATCTAACAAATGAGCAGGCATATCCGATTGCAAAACTTTATTTTTTTTCATTCGTAGGGCGTAAACTGATATTTACAAGGGTCACCTCTAAAAATTGTGCAGGTGCAAAGGCAGTAATATAAATTATGTGAAGTAAAGCTTTAGTCAAATGTTGTGTATTCAATCTTGGACATCTATCGGCGACTTGTACACTTGTTTCCTTCTTAGCCTATTCAGCCTGTAACCATATGCTTTAGATCCTTTAAGTTTGCCCGCCAAATGATTTACTCATCGCCGAGGAATTCGTGTCAGATACGTTATGGTTTGAAATCTTGAGCTCGTTATCCCATACAGCCACATATTTCGGCAGTACGCGCCGTGTCTCATAAGAGTCGTCTTCCGTACGTCTCTGCTCATTAAATTACAATAAAACGAGGTATACCACGAGCATGTATGAAAGGGGCGCTTAACATGTCTTTGATCACTACGTCGGTACAAGCTTCACATATTATGTAGAGAGGCCTAAAGCATGGAGAGCATCCCTGAAAGCTCTTCATAAGCATAGTCGATTCCCTCCTCTCGGATCCCAAAAATAGGAATCAAAGAACACCTCAAAGCGCAACGTTGCGGTAATTTCGTACCTGCTCGAGATATCGAACAGGCTAAAGAAATTCGTTCTAATGGGGCAGCGATTGGGCCGTTTCTCACTTCCCGGAATGAGCTTGTTAGCCTATGCCAAAAAGTCAATCGAGAGACGGAGAAGTAAATAAGCTTAAAAAAAGGTAATATCGTATACAGTACTCTTCTTTATTGCGGGCGTTTCTATGACAAACAAATGCAGGGCTATGTGAATGACCGCATTAATGAACTCTCAATTAAGGTCTGTCTACAAAGTAGCAATAGCCGTCTGGAACTGCCTTGCTTTGAATGTGGCTATGAGCCATGTTTTAATTAGAGGTTCCAGAACCAGAAAAGTGGCTATGCATTTTCACCCATTTCACTCCTTCCAAAGATGTTATGATTCCCACTAGAGTGATCTCGAACAATGGCTTCCACGAAAGTTCCTCTTGCGTATATCTGTTCTTGCGATGCATTGTTTGGAAACTTCAAGCGTTTTGATTGTGTGTGTTTATCTATCGTGCCTCCTACACCACAGTGCTGGCGGTAACTGGAGCGGCTTGGTGTAGGCTCATCTTTGCGATGCCGTCACGGTCGGTGCACAGCCGTCATTGAAGCTTCGTCATCCGACTCTCACCTCTGATTCTCGCCGCCTACCTGCGCTCGAGCTAGGTGGCACGCGTAAGAAGGTTCGGACATCTCGGCTCCAGAACACCGGGTGATTGTTCCCTCCGCACGAACAGCGATTTAAAGGCACGTTTCTCACAAGCGTCCAATTTCGGTCGCCGGACAGAAACATATATATATATATATATATATATATATATATATATATATATATATATATATGCCTTCTCAATCCTCCCCACGCTCGCACTGACTTTCACGGCCGTTCCCGTATATACCATGTCGTTTATTCAAACATCGAGGCCACATCTGAGCAGCAGTTGCAGGAATGAGGACGCCTCTTCAATATCTGCCTTTTCTACTCCAGACCGGTGCTGACGACTCCGTGGTTCCTGCGGTCATCGTCTTGCGCAGCATTATTCCGCGTGTAGCTGCTTTCGTTCCTGCACGTGCTGCCTTACTGCGCCTCCCCTTTGGCTCCACTGCGCCTGCGGCGTCTGGATTCAAGGGGATGTAAAAAAGAACCACTGAGGCATTCGGTCCACTTCTGAGCAGCAGTTGCAGGAATAAGGACGCCTCGTAAATATCCGCCTTTTCTACTGCAGGTTGGTCTTTCTTTAGTTTTCGTCCTATTTTGCGTATCTACCTGCTGCTCACCAGTGTTTCCTTGAGTTATTGCCTGTACTGTGACATGCCTTCAAATGCTGAACTTGCTAAAAAAATTGAGCAACTTCAATCACTGCTTAATAATAAACTCGATAACCTTGTTGATAGCCTTGCTTCTAAGATTGCAAAACAGCTTGATGACCAGGGTCTTGGTAACCTTACGTCGCTGGCTGACAGTGTGCGTTACATGAGTGACCAATACGATAAAATTCGGACGACTGTCGCTGAACTGGCAGATTCAAACAAAGATATGATGGCTCAAAATGAAGCGCTAGCGAGGAGGATTGCAGACATGGGGCAATACAGCCGGCTAAATAACACTGAAATCAAAGGCATCCCCTGTACACAGGGCGAGGATTGCGCGGTCATATTGAAAACAATTGCCGAAGTTGATGAATGCTCCATTTCATCGTCGGACATCGACGCAGTTCACTGTGTCCCCAGCAAGACCACAGAAAAGAGCATTATCGCTCATTTTTGCTCGCGTGACAAAAAAATGAATTCATTCGTAAAGCTCGTATACAAGGAATGTTTGCGTACGTCTCAGATAGGTCTGACAGGAAGTAAGGATAGCGCTGTCTATGTCAATGAGCACCTGACCATTGACAACAAACGGCTATACAGCAAAGCGCTCGCTCTCAAAAAAGAAATGAAATGGCGTTACCTTTGGACCGAGAATTGCCATATCAGGTCGCGTAAAACTGAGGACAGCAAGGTATTTCGTATAAGTGCTGAGTCTGATCTCCGCATCTTCACGCAGCTATCCATCTGAACATTTGTCATTTGCCGCATCTGTTCCTGATAACATCCCTGTATGACATTGCTCTCAACGGCGGAAGCAAAATCGTTGCTCGCTGATTCTAACTGCTCATTACTACGCATCAATGCGGGCAGTTTATGCAAAAACCAAGACAGCATTACGGCCTTTATCGACGCACTTCGTCATTCCTTTTCATTTTTCTGCGTTTCCGAAACATGGCTTGGCTCTTCTGATGGCAACCTAAATTGGGTTTCGGTCATTCCAATCCAAATACTGTCACCGCAGTTCTGATCGACACGGCAGTCCGGCTATTTTCATATCCTCGGAAATCAAGTACGAACGTAGGCTGGACCTTCGTTTAAACGTGTCTAACTGTGAATCGGTGTAGATCGAAGCTAACCCGTCACCTTCGAGTAATCGCAATAGTCTAATCATTGGTTGCATTTATCGCTCCTCATCTTCGTCTATTCCCGATTTCCTAGACAATCTTTCCTCTGTTCTTTATAAAATTTCTGCCGAAAACAAGCAGATTTTAATAGTTGGTGATATTAATAATAATTTAATGGATGCTGGTAATAGCTCAGTGACATTATATAGCGATTGTTTTGTTGGTTTTGGGCTTGAGTTTCTAATTACTTCTCCTACTTGACTTTCTGCTTCTGGAACTAATACTCTTCTTGATCACGCCTTTAGCAATATCACACCATCTCCAAGTGCAGGTGTCATTGACGCATGCCTATCACCGATCATCTTCCCCTTTTTATTACTTTCGCCGCAGACAAAAAATGCACTATGACACTAGTTATTTCACTTCCAGTTTCGACCTGGATACCTTTGTTAATACAATAAGTGGTATCAACTGGGCGCCTATTAGCACTCAATGTGATCCTGAAAAGGCGCTCCAAAAATTCTGCTCATTATTTTTGAAAGCCGTATACGCTAGCACTACAACCGTGAAATGTAAGAAAAAATTGAAATTTTCCTGTAATCCTTGGATAACTAAAGATTTCTTAACCAGCATGCGAAAAAAAGATAATGTTTACAGGAAGACTAGAAAGAAGCCGCTCAATGTAAGCCTAGCACATCGCTACAAAAAATACAATACCATGTTGACCAGTCTACTGAAAAAATTAAAACGGCTTTATTATGAGAAAGAATTCTGCAAGGCTAGTAATAATCCTAAGAAACAATGGAAACTTTTCAATGAATTTTTGAATACACCCCAGCGTAGTATAACCATTGATAAATTAAATTATAAAAATGAAACCTACACCGAATCATCCTGTATAGCCAAATCATTTATTACTTGCTTCTATGAGGTGTACAATAATAGCCCGATAGCCTCTTCATATCCGTTAAAGCGCTGCAATCATACCTTCTTCATTTTTACTGTCTCAGCCGATGAGGTCTGTTCTGCCATATTAAATAAAAAAAAACTAGCCCAGGCCTAGATAATGTCTCTGCCTACCACTTAAAACTTGTTGCTCCTCGTATAGCTGAAACGCTGCGCAACATAATTAATCTAATTTTCAAATGTGGCATCTTTTCCAGTTCGTTAAGAAGGCCAAAAAATTCCTGTTAATAAGAAAGGTGATAAATCTCAGGTGTACAATTATCGCCCAATCTCTATTTTGTCCTGCATAAGTAAACTTATCGAGAAATTATTTGAACTATTGAGAAAAATTTGAACTATTGAAACCTTGCCAATTTGGTTTCCATCCTGGCAGTTCGACCAGCTTAGCTTTTATAGCATTAACCGAATACATCAGATGTTCTATTGATAGAGGTGAATTCATTGGCTCAGTCTTTCTAGACTTTACTAAAGCTTTTGACACTCTTAGTCATCCCATTTTGTTTAACAAACTAGAATCGTTAGGTATGACAGGTCCAGCTTTAACTTTTCTAAAAAATTACTTACTTGGCCGCGAGCAAACAGTCAATACCAGGAATCTGGGACATCGCCGAACAGCGCCTCTAGCGGCCGCCTCTGAAAACATGCGCATTTTCTATGGGAGAGTGTCGTTTTTCCCAAATAACTTATCATAGAAGCCATCTTTCAAAATATTACCGTGCAAATAGGCTCTAGGAGCTTAGCCCGACATCTCATGCAAGCGGTACCATTACTTACGACAGAAAACCCGTTCCAAATTGCGGGCAAAGTTCGAAGTATGGGAGTCTATGGAAAAGGCCAAATTTTGGAGGCTATTTTGGCCAGTAAAAAGCAATTTGCGATGAGCCTATTGCATCGATCGACGTATTATTGGGGATTTATCAACTTCAATGACTTGGCTTTCAGCTAGTTGCAGCAGCAACTCTTGAAATGGCAAAAAAAGTCGTTCCAAAATCGCAGTTTTCATAACAAGGTCACAGAATTTATTGTGGTACGTATAGAAACCTAGTTTTTGCCTCCGGCAGCACTCAAACCGATAGCCGAGCGTTCTGCGCGACCATCGATTAGGATCGCTGATACCCCGATTGGCAGTTCGCAGGTTCAAAGCCAGCGGCGCCGCTGTTTTTTTTTATCACTTTGTCGCTGCTTAGTTTGGCCGTTTCCCGCCAGATGGCATATTGCGAAACGCAGGTCATGTAGTTGCGGTTCTTGTTTCGTTTCTTTCTACTGTACTCTTCTTAAAAAAAAGATAGCTGGCTGGTTTCGTGAACATGCGAACGTGCTTCCAAACTGCTTTTGCACTTTAGGTGTAATGTATTTTAGACAATAAACCCAACTTTGTGTTTTCAAAGTTGATTTCTTTCTTAAGGCAAACATTTATGAACACATTACTAAGAAATATTTTTGCCTATTCAGCTATGTCATGGAAAGGCCTGTTTGTGCGACTTTTGTTCAGCCTGAAACGTACCACAAAAATAAATAGCTTCCCGTGAGTGCAATTAAAAGGCGCAGAAGTAGAAAACTTGGCTGCAGCCCCAGACGTAGTATTCTTACAAAGGAATGCAGAAGCTATTTGACTGAGTATATTTGCATTATATCAAAGCAGAATTTTTGCGTACCGGATCTTCGGTGCAAATGAAGGCTGTCCAAATTATTTCACAAGCTTTTTTGCTTAGTACAAACCAATACCTCGAAACATAAACATTCTATCCTCAATATGCAGCGCACGTGTCTTATCATTTGAACCATTCTCATATACCTTCACGAAATTCCCGAAATACTAAAGGTCTTCATATCCTTTTACCACGACGTACGCAGAGGAGTATTGGAAATAATGCGAAAAGACACCGAGGCGTGTTAATGTAGTTTGTCGTGTAAACATAGAGAACTATTCCAATTACAGACCACACACTTTTTGAGTTATGCCCACAAAGCGTCGCAAGAAGACATTTTTTTTCGGCTAGACAAAAGTTACTATGGCATTCTGCTGTTCTGTTCTTAACTAACTCTATTGCTGAATCAGATCACAGCACCACGATATAATTACTGGTACAATTCTTCAGTAATTCTGTAAGCATTTTCTCCTACGCTAAATTTAACGTGTTTGGACAATTGAAGAAACATGAGAAAGGACCGTGAGGCTTGCAGAAATGTTCCCTTATTAGAATCGTTTATCACCCGTATCGGTACGGTGGTATTGTCATGATCACTCCAGCGTCCACGGACACCATTTATCACTTTACTGCCTGTAAAAAAATACAAAAGTGTCGTTCCTTGTGCGTGAGTAGCACAATCGCAGCTGATCCTTTCATATGGGCCCACTAAGCTACACCTTCTATTTCTGCCATGGTGCCACAAGAGATGTCAATTTCACCCTTGAATTTCTCCCTTTCAGTTTACTAGAAAGTATAGGGACGTACACAAGATGAACAGGCGAAGTTTTGAAGTAGTCCTGAGATTTTAGTAAAATTTCACAGGCAATGTTATTATCCTTCATTAGTTTACATATTTATTGCACCTGATTGGTGATAATAATGACGTGCTACATAATAGTTCAGTTCTTCTACTTAATAAGTCATGTCTGAGTCTGCTGTCCTGAAAATTAACCAGGTGTAAGCACTGCATGACGTTGGCTGGAAGGCCATTCATTAAAAAAAATTGTGTGCAGAATAAAGAAAATGCAGGTTTTCAATCGCACAGTCGCCGCCAAAAATTTACGCCGCCGAGGTTCAGCGAATAAGTTCAGCTTCAACGCAGCTACCCCGCAGCCAGTAAAACTATGCAAAACTTTTGTTTTGTTTACTCTAGACCAGTATACGCTGTAAATCCGAACACTACGATGCGTGACTAAGGCGTAGAAATATAAATATTTTTTCACCTTCCGGGGTACGAAAGCTTGTGACGCTGACTATACGTTCTGAAGGCGAGGTTGCTTTTTAGCTTATTCGTGATGACAAGCGCCGAGCTCTTGGTGATGGGATATTGGAGCGTAGAACTTGTGCAAGCTCAGGCGACTTCACGACGCAAACCTAGCGATAGAAGCTCAGAAAGAGGAATAAACATTTATTGTAGAGCCAGCACTTTATGATGGCCGGGCCTAAGCTTCCCATGAGGGGACGTCGAGGGCTTGCCTCGCCGCCGCCTCACGGGCGTGCTGGGTCGCCCAGGTTTGGTCGTCGAGGGCGGAGCTCCGCAGAGCCTCACGCAACCTCGACGAGGGGGTCGTGGTGTTAATGTATGTGTACAGTGCTGGGCACTCCCACAGCACATGCGTAAGCGTAGCCGGGTGAGTGCCACAGCACCGGCAGTTGGGTGTACTGTAGACTTCAGGGAATATAAGGTGGAGGCGGGCGAGTGAAGGGTACGTATTTGTTTGCAGCAGACGCAGGGTGGTAGCCTGCGCCCAGCTGAATTTGGGGTGAGGTGGGGGGAAAGATCGGCACAGCATGCGTTTAGTTTATTAACACTGATTATAGATGAATAGTCAGAGTAAATGAATGTTACTGTCTAATTCTGGGCAGACTCGAGCGTAATGCATACGTTCTAGATCACTGTAGGTTCCATACTAATTCCATACTACGCATTCCTATTCGAATTTTGGCCTGTCTTAAGCCTACCGAGTCTTAAGTAATCAAAATAGGTAGGAAATTGCTTCTTGGGATGTAGCCGAGGCCATGGTAGCTGTGATTAGTAATGCGCTATATGTGAGTAGGCTGACTGGGATTATTACATGAAGTGCGCCAACGTACCTACGTAAAGCCATGGTGGAAATTATGGAGCCCTTTATTGTAAATATATTGAAGTCATCTGAGAGTGTCTCTGGTAAAAAGTTATAAGTTTATTAATATGAGGACTGATTAGCCTTCTGTTAAGCTGTTAGGAAAAATGCCATGTACGAAGTGCTATTGTGGTTAAAATTACAACGTTATCAGCGCTTCCAAAAGAAAGTGACTGTACAAGTCCATTTTTCTCGGGCGTTCATGTCACCTAGGTACCACCGCCTGACCCAAGACCTTTATGTTTTAAAATCTGCCCGATGACGTAAGTTACGTTGCGGAAAAAAAATAAACACCCTTTCTAAAGAATGCACCATAACAGCTTCCCGACAAAGCGCAGTACGTTGCCGCAAGTCGTCATTTGTGATAACGATAAGAGCGACAGCCCGTCGTTAAAAATGACTTGTCACTCCCCGGTTTTTCTTTTTTGCTCCAGGATGCAACTAACCCGTACAAGGGTAATCCCTCCCTTCGCATGATGCTTGCTACCTTTCTGGTTCTGGACAAGCGCGTTGTTTGTGTATATTTCAGGCGCTTGGCATCGAAAGGCTTAAACCTTTAAACAGCGAAAGGCTGTCACAGTCGCTTCGGTAGCTGCACGGAAAGCGCGGACAATCAGTCTACTTTCAGCACACGCGCTCTCAACCAAGACATATTTGCGAGAAAGGGGCTCCTATATTACCCACAGCGAGAAATGTATCCACAAATTACACCTCATTATCCCGATGTGTTTATGAGCCGCACTCTGGGCCTGTATTCCGTTTTATGACAAAATATAGTTTGTGCAGTGTCAGTAGCCTAAACATAAAACAGGAAATTGAAGTCATCACATCAACTATCATATATCATAAATTGAAAGAAATAAACTGAAACTGTACTTCAGAATACTCGCACAGCAAACTTTTATGCATGTGATTCATTTCAATTTCCTATCTGTTCCAGGGTAGAAATATGCTGTTCAGTTGGTAAACACAGATTATTTTGCAAAATTTGCTAAGAATTTTTGCCTCCAACATATGTTCCTATTGGTCATGCACATTTCTATCTATCAGATATATGGTCGAAACATCACAAAGTCGAATTGTGAATCATTTAAAAGTTAAACTGGCTTCTCCAAATAGGGGAAATGCCGTAGGAATTTGAGAACGTAATAATACACAATCATTTGGTTGCATAAACTTCCTGATGTATAGGCATGTAATGAAAAGCTCAAATGTACTACAAGGCTATGTCTTTTCGCAGCAATTTCATTCAATGCATTTATAAAGCCATGTACGTTTTATCTTTTTTTTATTTTAGCGGGTCAGTCCAAAAACACATAGCAACTTATTTACCAAAGCGATATAAGTTTCAGAAGCTTGTTAACTAGGTTGTCATTTGAGCAAATAAAACGAGAGACTTTCATGCACAGACAAAATAAGCGGCTAAGAGGAACAACTGACTAGTTATTTCAGAAGAATAACTGAGTTTAGCTACGTAGTGTTAAACTATGTAGCTTTAAATAATGCGCATATTTTATACATCGCCGGATAGGGGTCATTAGAGATCGCTGGGCGAGGCCTTCGTCCAGCCATGGGC
>NC_051155.1:111864882-111892091 GCF_013339745.2 Dermacentor silvarum
AATTCCAGACAAAAGCCACCAACTGGTCGCGCTGCGGCGGACGACCCCGTTTCGATGCACGCGGCCGGCGCAGATCTTTTTTACCCAGCGGCCGTGGTACCGCCAGCTTCTTGACCAACTTCTGGGTTTGTGAGTAGGTGCCATTACATGGGAATCATGATAATGAACCGTGCACACGCTTCTTGGCCGATACCCGGTGTGGCTACCGGGCATAGTAAGGAAATCATAATCATCATCAAGATCTGGTGTTGACGGCACGATATGTACCACCTCTTTCGTCGCCAATTTTCCGTTGCGGCATGGCACATGGCATGGAAATCATCATAATAACACGTGGCGACCATGTGAAAAAGCTGGTTGGTGTTGGCACGATAGAAGCATAAGTGCGATTGTGACCTAATGGTTAGAGTACCGGGCTGCTGTGCTGGGGGGGGGGCGAGGCTCAAATCCCGCTGCCGAAAGAACCTACATGGTGAGGAGCCTACCAATGACCGACAGACAGACCCAGGTGACACCATGGGATGGTAGGCCAAGAAAGCGTCGCTTTAATATAAGTTAATGCTGCTCTTATCTGCAACGTAGTGAATACCGGGAACATCACTTGAAAAACCAAACTTAAGTGCCGGAAAAGGCAACTGTCGCGCCATTTTAAGACCACCATGAATGAGGTGGTTGCTTATGATTGACCATCCAGCGACCATGAAGCAACCGAGATGGCTGCTTGTTAAGGGCATTGGTTTCCTTATCATTTAAAGCGTGTCTTCGGTCGACCAGGAGCAGAGTATGTCGTCGATAACCTGCGAGAGGAATTAGAAGCGGCCGCGATGAATCAATAGCTGCATGGCCGAAGCATGGTAATAAATCGTGTCCTGAAAAGTTGGGACGTATTTAGCTAGGCTCGGGCAGGCCGGCGGAAATATGACACATAGAGCAACTGGTACCCAATTTTACCCTTTCATAGATGCAGTGAAGGGGCCAAGAAGGTCCCAGCAGAGAAGAATTAACGTTTCATGGGGGTTTCGATTAAAAATGTACGTGCCAAAACCACGATTTGATGATGATGAGGCACGCCGCAGAGGCGGACTCGGGAATAATTTTGGCCACCTGGGTTTCTTTAGTACACGTTCCTTTTTGCATTGTGCCCCATCAAAATGCGGCCGCAGCGTCCTGGATTTGACACTGCTCCTCGTGGTAAGATGCCCAACACCACAGCCAGTAAGCAACCACAGCTGGTGCCTTCCGGTGAAACAGCGGCTCTTTTTTTTTTTTTGCTTCAGTGAATTCTTAAAGGCCGATGATGGTACTGCAATTGACGATGATGCACAATAGCAGCTGCTATGCTATACTGTACCTTGCCCTTACGGTCACTGAAGAGCGTCCAATCACAAAAATGCAGCAAGTTGGTGACGGCTTCATGAACTGTTAAAACAGCGAAATGAAGTCTGCAGAAACGAAATGTTGATAATTTTTGATGCAGTGGGTACATGGACGTTCATTCACGGGCGGCCGTGCTGAAATCATGTTTTAATCGGGGCTAGAGCCATTTCATACTGTTACCACTGCAAATCAGAACTAGCATAAGTGTCTAGCATAAGTGTTTTGAGCATCGTAATGTAGCAAGCATCGAGTCTTTAAACTGATGGCCGTAGACTCTATCATGTCCATTGAACCGGTTAGTATAAGACCATTGAACGTGGCACCAACCGGACACTTCGGGATCCGCAGTTCAACTAAGAGAATAACGTGAAATGGGGGACACAACGAAATAAATCTTAAAATTTGAGAAATTCAGTGACAACGATTTGTAGCTTGGTGTCAACATGTTTATGACACTGCTGTACTACAAACTTTCTGCGGCCTGTTCGATCAATTTCTTCTCACCATTTAAGGAAGAGACATATAAATACCTAGAAAAAAATATTTATTTTTATCTAAATGTGTAATAGACATCAATAATAAGCATAATCAACAAAATATATTTTGCGCAAATTTTTTCAGCAATAGAGGAAAACCCACGGCGGGAAACTGGAAGTGGGCTTCACCCCTAGCCACCTAACACTTCGTTTTCAGTTTGTGTAGACAGCTTTCGTCATATGCGAACCATAGGTGTACATTTCATTTGCTTTACACCACATGTGTGACACCAATGCAGCTGGATATCTTGCATCGCTCTTTCTCCTCTGACCTGGCTTTCAAAAGACAGAATGGCGTGCCAAACTTATTCTTCCCCGTCCTATGTTTCTGCTCTACAACTACCAATGACGCTTGTTGCCTGTGTTGGCTGAAGATACTTAGCCCGAAACTTCGTACTCAATACTGAAACTCCGCAAGATTTTTTTTTTGGTAGGTTGCGTCTAGGCAACACTCGTCAATAAAGGGTTAAAGCAGTATAAGACAGAGCTGCTGGACTGCTTAAGTAATGAGGCGTCTACATGGCGCTTTTTAAAACGCCTTCAGTACTCTGAGATATCTGATGCAATGGGAATAAGTTTGTGAGCCACGGTATTTTAAAAGGGACGAATTTTTGAGCGCTTACTTCGCACTGCTTTTTCTATAGCCAGCGCATTTTGGTTCGAACTGTTGGAAAGGCACCGATAAAAATACCAGGGCCAAGTGATTTAATTTCTCCTTCATTACGAACAGAGAGCATCTCTACCGAAATTATTGGGACATTCTACAACAGGGATGAAGGTGCTTCCAATCTCGTTTCAGCGTACCGAGAGCTCTTTGTAATCTGCTCCGACCTATCGAAATGAGACCAGTTCGCTCCTTCAACGCACCAAAATTACAACCCTGTCTGCGGCTGTAGTAATATCACAGTTAAACTCTGGGACGTTGGTTTCAGAGGTTGCATATTTTTGCACGAGGCAAAGAATCTCTGTCCTTATGTTATCCCAGAAACAATGAAAAATTGAAAAAGAGGGACTCCAAAGCTCATTACAGCGGTTATGGGTGAAAGGAATATAAATATTTAATACAAATAATATATGAGTATACAGAATGGCCAGTGAATATAAACTTTACGACGAGAATAAAACAATGCAAAGATATACATATTCTGATGGCGCAGTGTGCGATGTAGAGAAATGGCTACTCTATACGCTGTGTTCGCGCTTCAAGCCATGTCTTTAATTCTCAGTGTAATCACGAGCAGTTCCTGTTTCAAATAGAGTAAGAGAAACTACAACCTTGCATAGCTAAACGAGAAAGATGAAAAAAAAAAACAGGCAACCCACTTACGAGCAATTCCGTTTTGGCACGAACAGTTCGATAGCTGCTGCTGTATCACTAGTTGTGCTTATGACGTGTTTTTTTTTCTTTTTGTTTCTTGGGCACATCCCAATGTTAGACTTTTGCTGAGACGTTTCGCTAGGCTCGCATATATTTCGTTCAGTGAGCTGTCGCAACCACGGAGAAGCAATATCTAGCTCAAAGGCCTTCCGACTAAACCATCCATGCCCATCGGTTTGCATTTCTAAAGCGGCCATAAGCATTCGCCCACTCCACACTCATCGCTTCCCTGTCGTCAGCTGTTCTGCTTCCCCTCTTCTGATCTATGAACTTTGCGTACTTTTTAGATAGTGCCCAGTTCTTTGGCGGTCGCTGATAACTTCTCGACAGGGGGGTCAGTGGCGAAAGTCTTGGTAGTTGCAACATGAGCTTTGTGTCGCAGACATCCGCAGCTTACACGACAACGCCAGAAACGCGTTCGACGAAAAACTGCATATTTTAGGAGACTTGGCGAGGAATAACTTTTGCGCGCTTGTGTGTTGCCGTCTTCATGTCTTCGACATCGCATTATGAATTTGTTTTTACGTATGTCCTGCTCTGTGTCAACCTCGCATATTTCGACAATGTATAAATATGCTTGCGGAAGACACTGCCCTCTCTGTCCCGATTCAGTTTACGACACGCCGAGCCTGCGATTTTGGTATACTGCGATAAGAGAGTGTGAAGTTCCGAACCTTGAACCGGGCATCAATACGTAAAAAAAAAAAAAAATGAAAGGAAGGCCGAGAACGGGCGAACACGGGCTGCGTCACGTGCAACAAAGGAACTGCCCCGTTCGTTGGCATAACCACAATAACCGGCGCCAACGTCGTGCGCCATAAATAAATGCATGAAGTTTCAGCACAGAGAGCCTCGTCCAGCACCGCGAGGATTCGGAGGAAGAGCTGTGATTGCCCTTGCGGGTATCGTTCATTCACCACAGTTACGCAGCCAATGGCTGACGCGACGAGCTGATGGCTTTGCATGTCCCTGTCTTTGTTGCAATTGTTTCCTTGCATCTAAACATGTCGCACTCTGGCCTTTATCTCGGAGATTGCGTGCCGAGTATAGGAAAGGACATAGGGGGTCGAATTCGAGAAACGAGACACAAGAAGACCGAGCATTATCACCGGGTCGCTATAGGTTGCCTGTTTTCAATACGTTCCATGCAAAGAGAGTACTTGGGAGGACATTGTCGGTTGTACACAGAGGATAAATTATATTCGCAAAGCATCTTTTTGGGCCTCTCACCCTATTTTTCTCAGTTCACACGTCCACGCTGCTCCTGAGATTTTCAGCAATGTAGCGGCGGTGACTTCTCTACCATTAGTGATGGGCTAAACCATGTCCTAACTGTCACTCCTTCCCCAAGCCTTACCTTAGATTAAACGAATCCTTGCCCTTGTTTATCATCACGCATAAATATATTGAGGCCCTTATTATGAGTCTAGCACTTCCCATTCTCGTTGCAGTAGCAGCGCCACACAAAATGACGTTAGTCAATGGGAACGTCCTTCTGTTGTAATGAAACAATACACAGTAAACCATGGCTATGGCAAAACCACCGGGACAGGAATGAAAGTTCTTTACTAGCGGAATTGCGCCAAAGGCGGAGAAAAAGATTATTAGTCTAGAACAGCACCCGAACAGGGCTGGAGGACCGTAAATGTACACTGCAACAACGCCGCTATTTGCAGAAGAGGTTTGTAAAGCAGGCGAGCATGGAGCCTATCCGACCTAGTCGCTCTTCGTCCTGACATCATGACGATGGCGAGATTCCTCTGACATCCGTGAGCAGGTTGTCGCATGTGTCGTGCAATCGCTATGACTTGCCGCCATATGGCGAACTGGCTTTCGTAGTGCTTTTTTTCTTTTAGAGATTGACACGATGAAAAAACAAGAATACGGCAGAACTCATGTCACGATGACGGTCGAGGGTAAGGCGAATAGCATTCGAACGATGTAGCTATATATCATATTCTTAAAATCCGTTCATTTGTCAGGTGTAGCGGCATTTAATAGAGTTTCGTTGCTTCGCATATGACACATACTCTGATATCGTTGCATTTTGCTGTGGCACTCGCTTGCCAAGGCCACCCAAAACCGTGGCGGCAGGACCACGACTCTATGACACGGACACAGTGACAATGGCATGATGAAAGAATGGTATCGGTGGGACGACAAAGGCGGTATAACGACAATGACAAGACGGCAATGAGATGTTCATTTTTAAACTATGACGATGACGTAACGGCAACAGTGTGAGGAAGGCGACATGAGGGCGACGACTGTATGATAGTGACGACTGTATGAGGATGCAATGACGACGATGCCATGACAACAAAATCATAATCACGATTTAATGACGACAGCCTCATTACGAAAGAATGGCGTCAATCTATCGATGAAAGTTATACGACGATGTCGTGACGGATGAAGACATGGCTGGTATGAAGTAATGATGGGCTCATATAAACGATCTTGCAATCCTGACGAAGCGGCGGTGATACGACAGTAGCCATAGTAGTTCGCAGGCAGTTGGCGTAAGAGTGTAGCTCAGCTGATGTCGGTTCCAAGGGAAAAACTCGCCAGGTACGCGAAGTGTCGTGCCGAAAACCAGCTCTGCGGATGAACACTGTGTGCCTTCTTTCACCGTGGTGCGAAGACCTAGTAGAATCAGAGGCAGGCGCTCTGTCCATGGAATTGTGGAGTCCTGTGGACGCAGTGATGCCTTTAGTTGACGGTGGAAGCGTTCCACCATGCCGTTGGAACTGGGGTGGTAAGCCGTAGTTCGTATGTGTGTTACGCCTAGAAGGCGGGAGAGAGACCGAAAGAGAGACGATTCGAACTGTCTCCCACGGTCTGTCGTTATGGTGTGTGGCACGCCATAACGAGCGATCCTGGTGTGCACAAGAGCCTGTGCAACAGATTCTGCAGCGATGTTGCTTAGCGGCGTTGCTTCCGGCCAGCGGGTAAATCTGTCGATACAAGTGAGTATGTATGATGTAATAATTCAGCGGAAATCCGCTAGGTGGAGACTTCGCCCTGCCATCTGCTAGCCGCCTGGTTAGCTCAGATGGTAGAGCGGCTGCCCCGGAAAGGCGGTGGTCCCGGGTTCGAGTCCCGGACCAGGACGAATTTTTCTTCAACTGCGAGGTTTTCTTTCGAGGAACCCGGTTGGGTTTCCATAGTAGCGAATTGATACATTTGGGTGGATGTCTCAGTTTCTCTATAATTATTTATCTCCACCTAGCGGATTTCCGCTGAATTATTACATCATATACTTGCCTTTGCTTCGAGTTGTCGACAAATTCGACTTCGCCCTGCCATCTGCTAGCCGCCTGGTTAGCTCAGATGGTAGAGCGGCTGCCCCGGAAAGGCGGTGGTCCCGGGTTCGAGTCCCGGACCAGGACGAATTTTCTTCAACTGCGAGGTTTTCTTTCGAGGAACCCGGTTGGGTTTCCATAGTAGCGAATTGCTACATTTGGGTGGATGTCTCAGTTTCTCTTTAATTACTTATCTCCACCTAGCGGATTTCCGCTGAATTATTACATCATATACTTGCCTTTGCTTCGAGTTGTCGACAAATTCGACTTCGCCCTGCCATCTGCTAGCCGCCTGGTTAGCTCAGATGGTAGAGCGGCTGCCCCGGAAAGGCGGTGGTCCCGGGTTCGAGTCCCGGACCAGGACGAATTTTTCTTCAACTGCGAGGTTTTCTTTCGAGGAACCCGGTTGGGTTTCCATAGTAGCGAATTGCTACATTTGGGTGGATGTCTCAGTTTCTCTTTAAGTGAGTATGTAACGTTGTTGCGCGGACGGTAGTAGCGGACCCACAATGTCGACGTGAACATGGCCAAAACGAATTTCTGGCGGCGGAAAATGACCCGGCGCGCTCATGGTGTGTCTGTTGACCTTGGCGCGCTGGCATTGGATACACAACCGCGCCCAGCAATGGACATCAGCATTCATACGGAGCCAAATGCAGCGGGAGGTGACAAGACGTTGCGTAGATCGCACTCCTGGGTGCGATAAGGAGTGTAGAGCGTCGAAGACCTGTCGTCGGAATTCTTGTGGGACATACGGTCGTGGCCGACGTGTAGACACGTCGCAAATGACGGTATGGTCGCATCCAGGTAGCAAGAGCTCTTCGAAGCGCAGGGAATTGTTCGCAGTTAGGATGGTTGGAAGTTCGGGGTCTGTGCGCTGAGCAGTAGCTAGGCGCATGAAGTCGATGCCGGAACGAGCGACTTGAGTTGCGTTGATGCGAATCCGTGACAGGGCGTCAGCAACGGGATTGTTGGTACCGCTGATATGTCCAATGTCGGTAGTGAACTCGGCAATATAGGCAAGCTGGCGAATTTCACGTGGCCTGTGTTTGGAACTGTTGGAAGTAATAGCATAAATCAGTGGCTTGTGGTTGGTGAGAATAAAGAACCGGCGACCTTCGAGGTTATGACGGAAGTGGCGGACAGCGAGGTAGATTGCCAGGAGTTCGCGGCCGAAAGTGCTGTAGCGAGTTTCTTGGACTGTCAGCTTCCTCGAGAAGAAATGTATGGGCTGCCAAGCATTGTCAACCAGCTGTTGAAGAACAGCGCCAACAGCTATGTCGGACGCGTCGACCATAACGGAAATTGGGGCATCTGGCTTCGAGTGCGCCAGAAGAGTGGCGGAAGCGAGAGCATTTTTGGCAGAGGCAAAAGCACTTTCGGCAGCATGCGTCCATAGTAGAAGCGGGTTTGCTTGGTTTTTTTTTCGAGAGCAGACTGTGCAGCGGCTGCAGGATGAATGGACAACGAGGAATGAAACGGCGGTAGTAATTGATGAGGCCCAGAAATTGCCGCAATTTCATTGTGGTCGACGGTTGCGGGTAATCTTTATTGACTTGAACGCGGAGTGAGACGGGCTGGATGCCACGTTGATCAACTCGATGCCCGCGGAAATCGAGGGAATCGACGCCAAACTTACTCTTCGAGACGTTCATAACGAGACTGTATTAACGGAGACGTTCGAAGACCTTACGCAGGTCCGATTCATGTTCCGCAGCAGATAGGCTGAAAACGAGAATGTCGTCTAAATAGACGAAGCAACAAGTCAGCCCACGTAGCACTTGGTCAACGAACCGGTGAAATGTTTGAGCAGCATTTCGGAGACCAAAGGGCATGGGGACGTATTCAAACATGGCGAATGGTTTGATGATTGTGGTTTTAGGAATGTCGGAAGGTTCCACAGGAATCTGATGGTAAGCTTTAACTAGATCCACTTTGCTGAATATGCAGCAACCGTCAAGCGAAGCCGTGAAGTCGTGAATGGGAGGAATAGGATACAGGTCGGGAATCGTAACGTTGTTTAACGCGCAGTAATCTCCGCATGGCCTCCAATCACCTGTCTTCTTTGGAACCATGTGTAAAGCGGATGCCCAAGGGCTAGCAGAAGGCCGAACGAAACCCAACTCGAGCATGTGATCGAATTCCTGTTCGTCAATATTTAGGTGGTCAAGTGCTAAGCGGCGGGGTCGGGCATATATGCCCGACCCCGCCCCTTACTGGTGGTCCTTTCCTGACAATGTGGTGCGTGACCTTGTGCAGGATTGGGCGATCAAGTGAGGGGGGTTGAAATAACTCTGGAAAATATTGTAGGAAGGTGGACCAAGGTGTCGATACCTGGGTGTGTGCTTGTAGGAGACGCAAGGGCGGTGCAGTTGAGTGATGCCTTGTACCGACATGTTTGTCGTGGGGTGCAGCAGGTGGCATAGGGGTAGCTCGACAAAAAAGTTGAACTTCCACAAAAAATCGGCACCGATGATGGGGCCGCGGACGTCAGTGACGGTGAACAGCTATGGAAAGGAACGCTGCAGTCCGAGATGAAGAGTCACTAATTTTTGGCCGTATCGTTGACCGCAGTTGGAAAGGACGTGTCGTGGCGATGTCGTCTTCGGTCGTCAAAGGTAGGCGGAAGCACACAAATTTCTGCGCCAGTGTCTACAAGGTAGCGAACCTTCGTCACGCGGTCGGTGACATAGAAAAGACGGGTTGACGTAGGACCGCTAGCACGTGCCGTCATCAGTGACTGGACCGACCGTTTTCTGAAAAGGTACACGGTGGACGGCACTAGCGTGCACGAGTGCCGTATCGAGTGTGGTACCAACAAATAGCGGCATTGGAATAGCGGGAGTTGCTTTGGTTGGGCGAGCGATGACTGGTCTCTACCCGCAGAGAAACGCAAGGTAGCTAGCTCAGTAGTTAGTTGATGTACTTGCGAAGCAAGCTGTGCGTTTGAGGCACTGAGTTTGTCAAAGCGCTGCTGTAACTGTAACAGACTCGAGATTGGCTCCTTACAACGGTCCATGGCAGATACGAAAGGATGGGAAGTATCCATGATCTGGTCTGCCGTTGTTGCTAAGTCTTCAGTGGACGTTGCCGCAGGTGAGGCACATAAAATCATCCGTACCTGATTCGGTAGACGCTGAAGGAAGAGCTCCCGGAGGATGTTTGAGTCCGTTGAAGATGGATTGCTTCCGAGTAGCAGGGTCATGCGGCGAAGCACCTCGGTCGGCTTTCGGTCGCCATGTTCCTCCGATAGAAGCTGTTGAATGCATCGCGACTCGGAGTCGGTCGTGCGTCGTAGTAACTCCCGTTTCAGGATGTCATAGCGGTTTTCGGGTGGGGGAGTGAGCAAAACGTCGCGGATCAAAGCTGAGGTGGTCGGGCTAAGCGCACTCACGACATAGTCGTACTTGGCCGTCTGCGATATGATGCGGTGACGGCGGAACTGCGCTTCGATGTGGAGAAACCAGAGCTCACTATCTGCGGGCCAGAACTCGGGAAGCTTGAGTGTGGCGATGGAAGGTGTGGCATTGTCTTGGGAGTTCGATCCCATGGCGTGGAAGAGAAGCGGCGGGACGAATAGTTGCGATGCGGGAAGCGTCCTAGGTCACCAACTTGTGGGAACAGAAGACTCGGAACAAGCAAACATTTATTCGGCGAGCAACTAAGCTGAGGTTGCGGCCATGATGTCGAGCCTTTTCTTCATTATGCGTTACGTGTACGCGAGAACCAACCATACGAACGGGCTTGCATTCACAAGTGCATTTGCTAGCCGCGTTGCTTGCTTTGTAATACTTGAAAAATAGCCTTATTTTATTTATGAGCGTTATAGACTAACCGGAAATAACGTGGGTATTTCAGCGAACAAGTGTATCGGCACGACATCATTCCACGCAGAAAAACGTCATCCTTTAAGAGTACGCCCAAGATACTGATGGTTAATTTGCACATATATCAAGTAACATGGGTGATAGCGAGGGATAAATGGTATCAAAGTGAGAATTTGAGACGTCATGGATGAAGCGCGAATATTTGACTAATAGGTGAGTTTTTTCATTGATGATCATTCTTTTGTTTGGTTAGTTAAGGTATTAAAATGGTAGAATGCTTATGTTACGTTTGTTTAAGCGTAGGAAGTGGCGCTAGGCAGCGGCCATGCAAAACATGTGTATCCTCTATCACAACCTTCTATACGGCGACAGGGGCGTTCTTCAGTGTTCGCTTTGTTCTCGGGGATGGTTTCTGTTGTGCACAAGTACTGCCAACCGTAAACGATGCCGCAACAAGGCATCATTGGGCCACGAATTTGATGGCTGCAGAAGTGTAGGGCGGGACAGATCCAATAACAAAGGGTTGGCTTTGTCTGACTATTCGATTTTTTTTACGAAGTGCCCTTTGCGTAAGGCGTCTATTCGAAGACGCTGAAATCACTTCGCCAATATACGTACTTCAAATGCTTCGACAGCGTAATTTCTTTCTGAGCTGAATGTTTCATTGCTCTTTTTCCAGCTGCTATAAACCCTTTGAGTTTCTGTGCATCATTTTTCTTACAGATCTTTTTCTCTTGAACTTTGTTATTGCGACAGCAAACACAGTTACTTTGGCTTGTTATGTTCGGTGTCTCAGCGACAAGTTAGTTCTGAGATGGGTGAACTCATCCTTGCCTGTACAAATCAACCGCAAGCGGCTGTCTGAATCCTTCGAGCGCACTGTAAAGGTTTTCGTACTTATTCTTCCGAACCAGCGAATTCAGGTACCAAATCCTCGCGCACCAAGACCGAGTGTGAGCGTTCCGCCAGACACAAGCTAATGGCAATTAGTGGCGAGAGCCCCGTGTGCAGCCGCAAATCCTTCCTAAGGGTGACGAGCAAGTTGAAGGAAAATTAAAATTAGAAATTATCAGGCTCAAAACTAGATGACCTGGGCTACCGAAAACAGGAAACTGACTATACCACAAACATTCTGCGGTGCAAGATTACCGCGCCGAGCAGTTCACATTTTACGGGTAAATTTCAACCGGCATTTTAGCATTAATCAATGAAATACTGCAACACAGAAAGTTATCATGAGGTAAGCATTACTTATTTTCTGCAGTGAACCCCAAAATGTTTTGATACCATCATGTCCTTGGAGCCCGGTATGTTTAGTGCCCATGTCTGGATTTCGATATGAAAACATCTATTCCTTTTACTTTTCTATTTCTATTATACACTGTTTCCTAGTAAGATACCTAATTTATTTGCCTCCAAGGCACACTCACGTGGGCTAAGCTAAAAAAGTTCGCTCTCGTCTCTGGAAGTCGCTTCTGTGGATATGCTACTGTGTATGCAAAGTCACGAACGCTTCTGCAACCAAACAGCCTGTAAGAAATGCAACTGTGCTTGACCAAACCGTAAAAACTGGTTCGTTGTTCACACCAAAACTGAGTGGAACATGCAGTGTTTACACTTAAAGTCAGCGACAAGGAAAACAGCAATCGAGCCAAAGCTTCTTACTTAAGTTCATCGTTACGCACACTCTTCGTTAAGCAGGCATGACTGCTACTGCATGGAGGCTAAACAAAAAAATGAGACACGCAATGGCTTTAGATTCTTAGGATCGGCTACTAAGTTAACACTGCAACGTTACTATAGCACGCAGATAAGTACCACGAGCCAAAAGCTTTTTAACTAGGCAGAAGAGGGGACGCCGGACGGTAGCTTGCGATCTATGAGTTGCATTTATAAGCGGCATCGTCAAAAAGCATGTTTATGCAGTAATAATCTTTCTCGCCAAGGAAAGGGCAATGACCAAACGTAGACAAACGTAAACAGGCTTCGATAGGGTTATTTGTGAGCATTTAATTTTGTCGCTCACGGCCAACTCACTACATTTATTAACTTCACTGTTCACGGTTTTCGAAGAAAGCACTTATGCTCACGTCTCTCTAGATGAGTCAGGCAATGGCTTTCGCTTGCTACTTATCATTTGATTTTGATTTTTACCTTGTCCTATCGTATTTATTTCCCTAAGTTCTTGTAATGAACATTTCACAGCGGAGCTGTTATAGGGGAATTTGACAGCCGCCATCGGCGCAGCATGTGGCGGCGTGGTCGATATATATCAGCAAAGCAACCCGCCTCAGAGTCCTGAATTTTATCGTGAACGTGCTATGGGGAGTTCCGCAATGTTTTCGTGCGGCTTTAAAGGCTGGCGAGTCGCAGCGTGGTCGATATTACCTGTAAATGTCACACAACATGTCGAATCCCCAAATTTTCTTTAGAACGTAAAATACATAATTTTGATATAAAAGCTACGATGCACAAATCCCAGTCAAATAGAGAACATGTTATATGTTCACTTTGATTAACAGATAATTCAGTATTTTATTGCGATAGCAATTATATGGACACTCAAAAGCAGATTTCTGCCGTCGGCGTCGCCGTCGCCGTGAGGTTCCGTATGACGTCAATGGAGATGAAATCGTCGCCGCGCGCCGAACGCTGTATGTGCGAGTGAAAGGGCGCGAGGGGCGCGCGCTTTCACTGGGAGTGAGCGCACGGCGGAGAACAAACGCGCGTTCTGCGCCGTGCTCCCTTAAGGGCTGCAGAAGTAGGCGTCTCTTTCCTCCTTTACAATCACCATATAGTAGAGCAAACGCGCCTTCTTCCGACGCTCGAAATGCCATGGAGGAGGGGGGGGGGAGGGGGAGGGAAGGGAGGCGACGTTTAGCTGCGGCACCAAGTGCCTATTTATATCAGAGGCTCCAGCAACAGTCACCAACGCCGCACGCATTTTGAGCGAACGCGGGCAAAACGCCGACGGCGTCGACAACAGTTCTGCGTGTAGCCGGTGCTGCTGTTTGTTCAAGTTTATACAGCTGATAAAGCTAATATCATTACTCCGTATAGCTCTCTACAAATTTGCTATCGCAATTGATGCTTCGCCTTTCAGGTGAAACTGGGACAACTTTTTTGCTTCAGACTTCGCCTTACTTCGACTTCGCTCCAGGTTGGAGGTCAGTTTGCAGTTTGAAGAACTGCGATGGTGAAAGCTACCGAGGGAAGTACAGCGCTCATCTTTCCACCCACTCTTGAGATTAAACGTGTAAAGTTCGCACAAAGCTCTAGGTGTAAGACAGCATTGGACAACAGGAAAGAATATAAGTGTTACGTCTTCTGCGATTAGGGCGTCAAACTGGAAGATGTGTTGTTACCATGACAGCTTTCACTGCGACTTAATTTCCGCTTGAGTCCAGTGAATTCATCATTTGAATATTTTAAAACGAACTTTGATATAAAGTACAAAACTTGGGGTCTGTTTGCATAGCACACGCAAACGTTTATCAGTAAAGTCATACTAGCAAAGTAAAAATCATATTTCTTATTTTAAATGTAGGCATACCTGGGGATTTTTTTTCTGAGTTTGAAAAAAAAACTGGCTTGAGGGGTTAGCAGCACCGTTAGTAGCAGCTAGTAAAGCAGCCTGCGTTCGAGGCTCGAAGCTGTCTTATGAACAGGCAGCAAATACATCCATACATCTCCCAAAGGTAGTAAGAACTCATTTATACAGCTTCGCGCTCTTTGGTGTATCAGTTCCTGAGGTTGGCGAACACTCGCGAACAATTTTTGTTTTTGCGAAAGCAATTTCAAATCCTTAGAGGCGCGTTTGCGTCATCCTGTTTGGCGCCGCTGTTGACGTTGTCGTGCTGTCACGATATCGACGCAGATGCCCGGCCCACGCGTGGCGGGTTAGAAGGTCTCCAGAGAAGTGCCGTGAATTTTGCTGCAAAAACAACTAAGCCAGGCGGACGCACCATCACGCTGAGCAAAACCGGCTCCACTGGAAACCGGGCAACATTCTCGCTTAGACTGCAGATGCATGCGCTTTGCGCACATGCATTATTGCTACTGCGTAGAAGTTGTATGCGAAGCCCACCATGGTGCATGTGCTGGTCTAAGCAGAATGGACAGTAAATCTCAAGGTAAATCTATATAATGTTTTCTTTGGGCGCTGACAAATACCGATGACATTCTTTCGATTGCAACTCGTGTACCGTCCGGTGTTTCTAACGATGCCAGCTTCCTGACAGGCCTTCTTAGTGACAAACGCTAAACCTTCTTATCAGTTTCAAAGCTCCATCGTTTGATAAAACTACCAGTTTTTTATTATGTATGGTAATGCAACACAGAGTTCTGCTTGCGAATATACGTGATAAAAAAAGATTCGTTGGATTCCGGCATTTCTTTCACAAAAAAGCAAGTCAGCAAGCAGCACCGGGATTGTGCACCAAAACTGCTTTCAATAACATTACAGGAAGTTTTCGTCATACAAGAGCCACTAAAAAGCTCTAGAAGCCGGGCATATCTACTTTTTTCTTGCTGTGAGAAATGTTTGAACAGCCTTACGATATGCAAAACATCATGACACATTTAAATTTCATAACTGAACTTCTTGTCATCAGGGACGCCATATACCAGAAAGGTGTCAGTTTTACTGCCTGTATTAATTTTCAGTAGTAATAAACATTCTTACATCGTCATAAATGCAGGAGAATGTGTTCTTGCACACGACATTGCTGTTTGGTGTGCGATGTAGCCTTGCTCCAAATATTTATCCACTAGATGGTGTCACTGCACCCATTTAGTACAAGAAAAAATGGTACTGTCGTGGCCGACATAATGCTTTTTATTCCCCTTGGTGGAGGGCGCTGCGAGCCGTCAAGGGGAGCGGACGTGCTTCACGTTGGCTCTGCATAACTTATGTCCTACTGCCAGACCATCGATCTGCACCGCCCAAACCCAGTTGGATTGTGTCCAGCAAGTTACCAGGGACCCGTAGACATCATTTTCAACCAGGTGGGCCCATTTTGGCGATTTTACGGGACTTTATCGACCACACCGGCGCCGCTGCTAAGGCCTAGCGACGACGCCGGGCCGCAGACGCGGCACTTGGCACGGCTGCCATGAGTCTTGCGCGAGGCTATGACCCGGAAAGCATGCAAGTAGTGGAGCTACAGCCTGCGAAGTAGCCAGTATTCGATGAAGCCACCGAATATGTCATTCGGAAGAAGTTAGAAGAACAGCGAGCGGCCGAGACGCGCGCCAGCTCTAAACAGCAGGAAGCGTTGCGCGGTGGGGACGCTATGGACGGCCACGTCACCACATCGACGCCAGGCAAAACGCTTCAACCGAAGCGTTGGAAACCGAAGGTGGTGCCCAAATTTGGTACAGAAGACGCTGTTGCGGTCGTAAAACCCAGGGGAACACTCAATTTGTCAAATTTCAAGGGCAGCAATCAAATCGGAGAAGCTATGTATGCTGCTGCCGGGGTCCCGAGCTCATCACAGGCACTCACTATTTGGCCGGCGTGGGATCAGAACATAATTATTGTTGGAATTCGGGACGCACAGTTCATTCGGAACGTCCTTGCTGTCGAGAGTCTGCGGATTGGCGGCCGATTGCAAGCGGTGCAAGTCTACCTCAAGATGACGGACAACACGTGCCGTGGAGTAATTCAAGTGGATCCGAAGGTGTCGGAAGCGGATATTTCTGAAGCCATTTACTCGCCAGATGCTCCCGTGGTGGGTGTGCGGAAGTTAGGACAGTCTAACGCGGCAGCGATAACGTTCGAGGGCCGCAAGGTGCCGTTCAACGTATTCTACTGGGGAGAGGCTGTGCCGGTGCGCCTCTATCGGAAGACAACACCAGCACTACCTTATGTGGAACAGTGGGACATAGGGTGGATGTGTGCCCTAATCCGCGAGATGATCGCTGCCGAGCCTGCGGATCGGTCACTCCAGAGGAGGGGCACGAGTGCCAGCCCCGATGTCTAGTCTGCGGGGACCCCCATCTGACGGGCTCTGCGGACTGCACCTGGAAATACAGGAGAGGTGCGGGAGCCGGGCGGAAGCCTGGCGGAGGGAAATCCAGCAACAAGCGTCAGGCCAGAGGGGCCCGGAAGGATTCGGGGCCTGGATTGCAAGCTCAGAAGCAGGTCGCGGCTCCATCGCCGCTACCAGAAACGAGGACTGCAACGGGGGCCTCCCGGCAGGGACCTCAGGGAAGCAGTCGTCCAGCAGACAATCATAAAACTGGAGGAGCCGGAGCTGGAGCCGGGTCAGCGAAAACCACGAGCAGCAAGGTGAGCTGGGCAGAGGTTGCCGCTTCCTCGGCTCCCACGTTGGCAGCTGAGAAACTTAAGGAAGAAAATAGTAGATTAAGGCAGGAATTGGCAAAGTATAAAACTCAGAAACTTAGTGCGTCGGCAGGGGGTGCAGACGTGCCAGAAACGCCTGCGGAGTCTGCAATGGAGGAGGATGCTTCCCTCCCTCCTACTCAGCAGACAGAGGCCCCTGCCACTGAGGTTGTGGAAAAGCGGGAAGAGGAAAACAGTAACGTAGTGGCGAGGGAGACTGATAAAAAGGCTGCCGTCACACAGGAAGAATCCAGGATTGAGGCTGATGTGGAGCGGTGTTTGCAGAGGGAGATTCCGCGTTTGGAGGCTCGCATAGCGCAAAATATACAGGCCAGCCTCGAGAGAACCCTACAAACTATTATTGAGAGAAGCGTTCAAGCAGCTATAGAGAGGGGCAGTCATGGCGCGGTAGAGCGGGTCCTACAGGGAATCTTGGAGCCCCATCTGATTAAGCTACAAGCCTTTGAAATCAGAATTGATCGTAAACTTCAGGAGCTTGCGGATTGCACGCGGTCAAAGGTTCCTAAACTTACTGGCCGGATGGGTAACAGGCAGCTTGGAGTTAACGATGTGCCCGACACCGGGGTGGAAACACCAGGCGCGGCGTCCTTGAGTATTCAACATGGCCCGCCCTCCTAAGTTGCAGATCTTGCAGTGGAACTGCAGGGGGTTTAAGAGGAAGAGGGAATCGCTACAGCAATACATTGAATCGTTGGAAAAATTACCAGAGATCATTGCACTGCAGGACGTAAATGCGGAAGCCAAACTGAGACCATACAGCGCACATCAAACCAACTCATCCACTTGCATTCTGCTGCATAAAGATTGCACGGCTGTCACAATTGAACTGGAGTTAACCACTGAGGTGGAGCACACTTTTATTCAGCTCTTACCGAACGTACGTACTAGCAGAAGTGCGTATGTATTGAACATATATAGTCGACCAAAAAGCAGGGGTGCGTCTTTTGACGAGATTTTCCAAAAGGCGGCGCAATTGGCAAAATCAGCCCCTCTTATCATAGTGGGGGATTTTAACGCGTATAGCTTTTTGTGGGGTTATAGTAAGGAGGATATTAAGGGCAGGAAACTCGCTGCGGCCATATCAGACGTAGCTTTGACGATTCTTACGGACCCGCAGCATCCGACGAGGATTGGCAACAGTGTCTCGAGAGATACGTGCCCAGATCTCTCTTTGATTAAAGGAGCGAGAAATTATGAATGGCATAACACGCAGGAGACCTTGGGGAGTGACCACTGCATTCTCAAGATCTGCCTGGACTACAATAAGCATCGCAAACCGAGAGGGCAGGCCAGGCTCACGGACTGGTCGTTGTTCCGAAAGGCGGAAGATGCTACGCTTACTGCGCCCATTGAAAAGTATGAGGAGTGGGCCGAGTCATTGCTGGGAGTCAGGGATCGCTTTACGCGTACGCTCCAGACCTCAGAAGAAGTTTCAGCTATCGACAACCACCTGCTACATATATGGGAGGCGAGAAGAGGTCTAACGCGGCGGTGGAAGAGGCAAAAGTATAACCGCAAGCTCAAGATCAAGATCGCGGAATTAACGTCGCAAGCGGAAGAATATGCATGGACCTTGGCCAAAAACAATTGGTTGGCAAAATGTGACTCCTTGAAAGGCAGCCTCGGCACCAAGGCGGCGTGGCGTCTTCTTAGATGTTTGATAGAGCCCACCAAGTCGCGCGGGGAGCAGCAACGTAACCTCAAGAGAGCCCTGCATGGCTTCGCGGGCACGGACGAGCAGCTGGTTGCAGCCCTCACCAGCAAATATATTTGCACGATGAAAGACAACGAACCAGTGCGGGAGTATGAAGGTATGGAGAATCCGGACCTGGATCGGGATTTTGAGGTCGAGGAAATACAGGCGGCGCTTATGGCCATGAGGCGGAGCACGGCACCAGGGAACGACAATGTGACGGTGGGATTGCTTGCCAATCTTAATCGGCAGACGCTCGAAAGTCTCACGCAATACATCAACGAGTGCTGGAGAAGTGGAAAGCTACCCAGGGCGTGGAAGACGGCTGATGTAAGCTTCATTCCCAAGCCTGGAAAGGAGGTGAACATCAATAACCTAAGGCCAATCTCGCTTCCATCGTGCGCAGCGAAGCTTATGGAGAAGGCGGTGCAACTTCGCCTATCGACGTATCTAGAAGACCAAGACCTTCTGCCTCACACGATGTTCGGGTTTCGGGCACACTTGTCAACCCAGGACGTATTACTACAGCTGAAGATGGAAGTGATCGATCCCCCGCGCAAGCGCAACAGTAGGGCCATACTGGCGCTGGATCTTAAGGGGGCTTTCGACAACGTGAAACACTCCAAGATTCTGGAAAATCTACAGGGTACTCATTGCGGAAAGCGTACCTTTTATTACATCAAGGACTTCTTGCAAGATAGGCAAGCCCACATCAAGATTGGTGACACGAGGTCCGAGCCGATACTCATGGGCACCAGGGGTACGCCTCAGGGAGCAGTCCTTTCTCCACTGCTCTTCAACGTTGCCCTCATGCACCTGCCGGAAAAACTGAATGCCCTAAAGGGAATTCGTCACGCCCTTTACGCGGACGATATAACCATATGGACAACGGAGGGCAGCTTGGGACAGATGGAGGGGGCCCTCCAGGAGGCTGCCACCACAGTAGAAAACTATGCAGCAGAATGTGGACTGCGCTGTTCCCCGGACAAGTCGGAGCTCCTCGTCTTGCGCCGGAAGGGGGATACTGCATCGCTGGAAATCTCGGTCCACGACACACCTATTCCCGAGGTGGAGACACTACGTATTTTGGGGCTGCTCATTAACAACAAGGGCGTGAACGCAGCCGCAATCACTAAGCTCCGAACGGTGTGTGAGCAAGTCATCCGTATGATATCTCGGATCACAACCAAGAAGAGGGGTATGCAAGAAAAGGACACCCTTAGGCTAGTGCAGGCGTTTATCCTCTGCCGAATAGTGTACGTGGCCCCGTACCTTCGGATAAGGAAAAGCGATCTAAACCACATGGACGTTATCATTCGAACGGCTTATAAAAAGGCGCTCGGTCTGCCCATGAAAACATCTACGGAGCGTCTGCTACAACTTGGAGTACACAATATGGCTGATGAATTGATTAGCGCCCATCTTACAAGCCAGGTAATGCGATTAGCCACAACCAAGACGGGCCGCAAGGTCTTGGAGGATTTGAACATCTGCTTTCCGCAACAAGTGGCTGGACGACAATATATTCCTCGGGAGTGGCGGAACAAATTCCTCACGCTTCCTCTTCCTAAAGACATGCTCCCGGAGCATCATCAGGCCAGAAGAGTGGCAAGGAGCAAGATGATGAACAAGTGCTATTCCAGAACAGAAGGAGCCTTCTTCGTGGACGCTGCGGGCCCTGTAAAGGGGATATCGACAATCTCAGTGGTGCACCAAATGCAGGTTGTAGACGGGCTTTCAGTTCGTGACAGGGAAACCTTGACTGTGGAGGAAGTGGCGATAGCCCTAGCCGCGACACACTCCGCGTCAGAATACATTATTACAGATTCGCAGGCGGCTTATAGAAACTATATGCGTGGTAGGATCACGCCGCTGGCATGCAAAATTCTTAGTCAAGCTAAGACTCGCGCTGCACCTAAGCAGCTGATATGGGTACCAGGTCACGAGGGGGTTGAGGGAAACGAGCGTGCACATGCTTCAGCCCGAGCTTTTCTTTCCCGGAATCCTTCTACGTCCTCCTTTGATGACTGTGTCTCCCCCTCTCCGTTAATAACATACTCAGAGATACTACAGCATCTGCGCCTTGAGAGGCAGACACTGCCGGGGCCCGCTAGGGGTCTTAATAAATCAGAAGAGTGTCACCTCCATCGGCTACAAACTATGTCTTTTAATAATCCATCTAAGCTTCACGCCATAGAGCCCGAGTCTTTTTCGGCGCAGTGCAAATTTTGTGGCCAAAAGGCAGACTTATACCATATGGTATGGGCTTGTCAGAAAAATAGCAGTATTACCATAATAAATCAGCCAACGTGGGAGGACTGGGAGGCGGCCCTGTCTAGCTCGGACCTCGAGGATCAACGAGCCCTCATCGAAAGAGCACGGGCAGCGGCTTTTGCCAACGGTGTCCCGGACTAGGGACCTGACCATATCTTCCAGTAACCCAAGGTTTACTTTCTTATTTTCAATAAAAGTTTTTATCATCATCATTCCCCTTGGTACTTTCGGCGTTGCTATAAACAGCCTCGATTCATCTATCCACTGTGTCACGGAAGTAATTCTTTGTGATATGACTATGCTAAGTAGATTGATTGATTCATGATAATTTTTGTCCCAAAGCAACGCGGCGGATCCGAGTCACGCCGTAGTGCAGAGGTCTGGATTAATGTTGACCGCCTGCGGTGCTTTACCGATCACTTAGATTTATGTACACGAGTGCATATACATTAAGCCCGACTCATATTGCAGGCGCCCCAGCTGGGATTGAACCCACGACGTCATGCTTATGCAGCAGAATGTCATAGCAACTGTACCACCGGGGCGGCTGACTATAGCAAGCAGGCACACTTGCAAATTACTATACTTTATAATTTGAGTGTGGAGAGCATCGGATCTTGAAGTATTCACTTGCGTTTGAACATGAATATGTGCCGTGAGATCAGGCCAGTTTTTCAAGAACACAGATTAGGCGAACCACTATGTGATCGAATCTCTTTTGCCAAACTTACAATAGAAAGCTTCCGTTAAGATGATGTATAATTCCAATCAAAACTAGGAAACGCTCAGTAACTGCTTTCTCTCCAAAGATAACATATCTATCTTTCCGAGATACTGGATAATCAGCGCTCCTAACGGTCACTGCCGGAAACTGCCGCGTTTTTAATGCAACGGGCTCATTTTTCAGCAATAAGAAAATCGTAGAGGCAGAATTCTAGAAAGTCACGTAGAAGTCATGTGCGCCGTGGCAGTGCGGTCTGAATTGTTTTGCGTGCTCGAGTGAAATCGCTATGGCCGGAGTTTGACTCAGACAATCATGATATGGTTTATATTTTAGTGCATCGCTCAACACTTAGTTCCTTGTTTATTGCTAGAGGTCAGCACCCAAAACATTCGCCGAAGTTCCGGTTTCACTGCTGCGAAGAAAGCCAGTGAGACGGCAGCAACACAGCAACAACTACTCATAGCACCGGTGCAGAGCTACAAGTACGACAGGTGTAGAGCTACAAGCGATTCTACAGGTTGCTCAAGCAGCCAGATATGGCCGCCTCGAGCATCGCAGCCCTCTACACATATACACGGATTCGCAAGACGCCGCACGCGAACTAAGATTGACGCACACCCACTGGCACCCGCCATTCACGAAGAAGCAACACTTCTGCGGCACAAGGGAACTGAGCTTCACATTCATCGGACAATGAGTCATATGGGCGCAGGAGGGAATGATTGAGCGGACGCCCTCGTGCGGGGAGCAATGTTACCCACGCCCCATTCTCCTTGCCCCGTTTTCGTTGCAGCCCGATCGGCAGAACATGTCCACGCTGTTGATGCTCACCTGCAGTTCCGACAGCATAGAAAGCTTGCTTTACAAGCGCTTCTCTTGCACCACAGGTGTGCCCGCCACAGCACATCACTTGCTATGGACATGTCCTGGCCTATCCTCACTGCAAAGAATCTGACTTGCTGAGCTGCATAGCTTTGCCGTCACGCTCAATGACTGGATCCATCCAAGAGGTGCCCCTGAACACCGCAAAGCTATATATGACACCTTGCTCATCTACCTTATAAGAAGCAAAACCAATACCCTAATCTAGGTACCTCACCGGAAAAACCACTGGGGTTGCCTATTATTTCATGTACAATTTTTTAAATAATAAACGTCTTTCTCTTATTCTCTCTCTCACGTATGATCATTCCACATCACACAACTCATTCTGTAGTGTTTTCGCGAGTGTCGAAATCAGTATGAAGCAACGTGCTCTGAGAAAGTCTCAGTTTGCCTTTTGATGATGCGCGAATGTTTGTAACTCTCTTGATGAGCCATTTTCCAACGCCCTGTAAGCTCTGCAATTACCTACAGAATGCCACAGAGTTCGCATGCGGGTGTCCGTGTAGCATAATTATGTAAATTTTAATACTTTCACGTCCCCTGAAAGCCTTTCTAGTAAAACTAAGTGTGTTTTCATACAGTCTCCATCTTGTATTACACGTCGTTTCGCCCAGTGCGGCAAATAGCGTCATGAAATGTCTAAGAAATAGCGAAATCCAAAATCAAAAAAGGTGGCTGACTAATGGAGTAGCACACGAGGAATAAGGATTATAAACAGGGATAAGGTGCCTCAGAAAGGCTGGCCAACGTTTCGACAGGAGGACCTATCTTCGTCAAAGGCGGCCTCGTCATCCTCGGCGGGTTAGTTTTAAAGGGTTAGTGGAGTGACGTCACGTCGATGTCCGCTGTGGCTGTCTGTAAAGGGAGAGACTGAAAAGAAAATGAGCGCCGGTGCTTGTCTGGCAAGGCGCGGTTTCTAAGACGAGGGGACAAGAGCGGGAGAGCGAGAAAGTGGCAAAAAAAATTATATAAAAAAAAACACCGTCAGAGGGGGTTGGGGGAGCGAGAGGCGAGTGAGCGTTCGGAGGAGTCGTGGTCGGCGTGCGTTTGGGGTCCCTGAAGAGCCGGTCAGTGTGCAGGTCACAATACGAGTTGAAAGCATGACTTGAGTAGCGTAGCACCAAGGCATCGGGTAATTTTGTGGTTGACAGGGAGCAGCTTGGCCCGTCAAGGGACGTTAGCCTCACTAGTTCGCCCTAGGCGTCGTCGCGGCGGTATACAGAATTGGCGAGACCTAGTGTGGTCAAGGCGCCGAAAAAGGTATCCTGGCGTCTGGGATTTTGGACTGTCTCGGTGTGGATCTCGTGTGGAGAAAAAAAAAGAAAAAAAGAAAACGCGCGTTTGAGGAAAAAAAAACCCCCCAGCACAGGAGGGTGACAGTGTAGAAAAAATATAATTAGAAATTTAAACCTGGGGGGGAGACAGGTGTACCTGGAAAAGCGCTCGTATGGTTGATCAATGCGTAAAAGCATGGAGGACGATAATCAATTGAGTGGTAGGGGAGATGCAGGAAAGAACTGGAAAGTGAAGAATAGGTGAGGTTGAGGGAAAAAAAAAACGGCACAGGTGAGTGACAGCGGAAGAAATATAACTTGAAACATGAACACTGAGGGGACAGGTGTACCTGGAAAAGCGTTCGTATGGTTTATCAATGAGTAAAAGCATGGAGGAGGATAATAAATTGAGTGGTAGGGGAGATACAGTGAAGAACTGGAAATGGAAGAATAGGTGAGGTTGAGCATCGAGATTAGCTGGAGGTTTAACTTGTTTTGCGCCTTTGTTAATGGTATAACAATTTAAGGTTTATGTTACTGCGTTTAGCGATTCTAAGTTGCCACGCGATAAATTCATCCCCGTGGGGTGCAGGCATTTAAACTTGTGTATGAGGTATGATTCTGTATATTTTCTCTCGCGAGGTGAACGAAAATTTGTTTGTAGTATATAGAGTCTTGCTTCATCAAATATATGGCCGTGCTCATTGAAGTGGCTGGCTACTGCTTTAGGTAAATTGTGTTTTGTATCTGCGCGATGGCCGTTGAGTCTCGTGTGCATTTCTTGTCCAGTCTCACCTATGTATTGCTTGTTACAAGTGGCACATTCTAGACAGTAGACTACGTTGCTTGACGTGCAGGTGAAATTCGCAGTTACCTTGTGAATGTAATCTGACGCTGTACTTTTTACTGTAGTAGTAGATTGAATATGTTTGCATGTGAAACACCTGGAGCGGCCACAGGGACCGGATGTTGGCTTCGTCTTTGTCCTTAGTTTGGCGTGTACAAGAATGTCCTTGAAATTTCTGTTCCGTCTGTAGGCTACTCTGGGCGAGTCGGGAAAGATCTTATTAAGTTTCTGGTTGCTGGTGAGAATTGGGTGGTATTTCCTGAGGATATTGTTCACGTTGGGGAGTGCGTTTGAGAATTTAGTAGTAAGAAGAGGCGTTGTTGTCCTTGTGATCTTAGGGTGGGGTTTGAGGACCTTGGCTCGATCAAGCTTGGTTGCAGCGGTGTAGGCTTTCTGAAGGGCAGTGTTCGGGTAGTTCCTGCTTGATAGGGTTTCCTTAAGGTGATCGAGTCTGTCTATGTAGTCATGGTTTTCAACGCAAATGCGACGAAGTCGTGTGGCTTGGCCTTTAAAGATACCTTGTTTGCAATGTCTGGGATGGTGGCTTGTATAGTCTAGGTGCTGTGTTTATCAAAAGGTTTTCTATACAGCGTTGTCTTTAGTGTCCCATTATCAATATATATTGTTGTGTCCAGAAAGTTTATGCGCTCATTTGAAGATTCCGATGTGAATTTTATTGTTGTGTGAAAAGAATTTAGGAAAGTTACAAATTTATCTAAACTTTCCTGACCATGTTCCCATATTATGAATATATCGTCTATGTATCGTAGGTATGTGTGGGGCTTGTGCGTGACACGAGATAGGAAATCCGTTTCTAGAGTACCCATAAATATGTTGACGTAGGTTGGTGCAAAAGGTGTGCCCATACTTGTCCCATGTATTTGTAGATAGTAATTTTCCTCAAATTCGAAGTAATTATATGTCAGAACTAGCTCAAGAAGAGACAAGTATACTTCAATAGAGTGTTGGGCATTGTGTTTGGACAGCGTTTCTTTTATCGAGTTTAAACCATCAGGGATTGGAATGTTGGTGTACAGGGCCGTGACGTCTAGTGTTGCGAGAATTATGTTTTGCGGTAGTGTGCCTTTTGCATTAATGTCCTCTATAATTCTGAGTAGATGGGGGGCATCTTGTACAAATGACGCAAGTGTTTTCGGAAAGTCACCAAGGAAGTGGTTAAGAAATGTGGAGAGGCTTTCTGTCGGGGTGTTGTTGTTCGATACTATCGGAGGCCCTGGGATATTAGCGGTGTGAAGTTCAGTGGGTGGAATTTTATGAATTTTCGGAAGGAGGTAGAAGCGTCCTGCAGCTTTGTTGCTTGGTTTAAGAAATTTGAATTCTGACGGTGTTATCAATTCATCATCCAAAAGTGATTTCAGCCTGTTGGTAATTTTCAGTGTGTATGGTAACGTCGGATCATTGTCTAGCTTACGGTAATGTTCAGGGTTGTTTAGCTGTCTGTAAGCCTCGTGCTTGTACTTATCTATCGGCCAAATAACTATACTTCCACCCTTATCTGCTTCCTTAATGACAATGTCGTTCCGGCAACTAAGATTTGAAATGATACGATTCTCTGATGAAGTTATGTTTTTAGGTCGCTTAGCTGTCTTGGATTGGCTTATAATTTCTTTAGTAACAGTTTTGAGGTATAGGTCGAGTTCTATGGCTTGTTCTGGTTCAGGAGTCCAAGTAGATTGGGCTCTAAGTGGGGTCGTCCCGGTGTCTGGTGCGTTGTTGTCGGCGAAAAAATGTCTCATCCGCATTCGTCGGGAAAATTCCGAAAGATTCTTGTGAAGCTCAAATTCATTTATTGTGTTGTTCGTGGGACAAAAGTTTAGGCCCTTGCTAAGTACGTATATTTCTTCCCTACTTAATGTTTTTGAAATATCTACAACATTAGACTGATTTCATTTTGGGGAGCCTTCAGCCACGTCTGCTATTTGTAGATTCGAGCTCCCTTTTGTTGGCGTGAGGTAGCCTTTTGCCTGGAAGGTTGTTTTCTCATTGAAGTTCGCTTTCTTCCTCCGTTTTTGAACCAGTTTTCGAGACTGTGCTTCGTGGTACTGTTCTAAATCTTTCGTCTCATCTGGTGTCAGAGCTATGTTCTGAAGTCTATGGTTAAAACTTTCCAGTTGTTCTTCGCAGTGTTCCGTGAGTATATTCAAAAGTGAGAAGGAGGCATTGTTTAATGTTGTCTGCCAGTTTGCACGATGATGGGGTGGGAGTGTTCCTAGAGCTGGTATAGCCTTCAGGGTTAGTCCCTTGGGGATTATATTGTTCTGTGTGCAGTCTGTGTACATTTTCAGATGAAAAGTGTAACTCACACGTTTCTTGGTAAGTTTTCTGGCCTGCAGAAATTCTGTACTGCGTGGCTGAGAGTGGTTATTAACTTTCAATGACTGTCATTATTTGCCTTTTGGCGGGTAGATTTGCGTGTCGTTTGCTTCTGTTTAGCAGGTTTGTTTCCGCATGCCTCACTTAGTTCCACCTCTGTTTTTGTTTAAGTCTTTGCGTGTGCAGGCGAGCGTGTGGGTGTCTGTGTGAATGTTTCGGTTATGGATTTTGTGTTGTCTGTGACAGTTGTGTCTGTTTGTACTGCCATTGCGTGTGCAGGCGAACGTGTGGGTGTCTGTGTGAATTCTTTCGGTTACGGATTTTGTGTTGTCTGTAACAGTTGTGTCTGTTTGTACTGCCGTTGCGTGTGCAGGCGAGCGTGTGTGTG